>NW_027248281.1:12778576-13078576 GCF_041260155.1 Ptychodera flava | reverse complement strand
TTGTACATTTTCCGACGGGTTGATAATTCAATGAAAAATGATAACAAACATTTTAATGTCATCCAATTGTTCTAATGCTAGTAATAATTAAACAAAATCTTTAACGATTTTGTCATATTTCATGACTTTAAATTTCGAAAAATCTAAACCGGTATGATTTTTCATTAAAAAACCAAACATAACGGCCAGAGTAAAAGGGCAATTGTTGATAATTTTTTCAACATTTCTATGCAATGTATCAAATGCAGTTTCTTGTTCTCTCCCTACAGCATGCTGAACACACAATATACAGTTTGTCGACAAAGTCTGTGTGTGTGTATATATATATATATATATATATATATATATATATATATATATATATATATATATATATATATATATATATATTGATATGAATTGGATGGAAATGGAATCAGAGTCAGACTGCAAGTTATTTGCTAATTATAAATATTCACATTACACAGACACAGGTCTCATGTGTTGGCAAGCTGAATACTTCACAGTTCAACATGGTGTAGGGAGTAGAACAACGATGCAGTTGCATTGACTGAACAAAAGTATTGTCAAAATTATCTACGTTATTACAGTTGCCCTGCTACTACAGTGTCACTGTCACTGCATATCGGCAGTGACAGAGATAACTGAGTCTGACTCATTGTAGTGAAAGAAAAGTTTTGGTCAAATTACGCTCATGACAGTCGATAATTTTGAAGTATGATCACACAAAAGATCAGGCCAGAGAGCAACATATGATGTGGAAGACAAGGAGACTTGAAAGTATCAGGAACTTTTGAATTCTGCCATATTAGCTTAAGCCAGAATAATCATATAATGGGTCACCATGCTTGAATTTTTTAATTTCACATTCTCATCGTAAATAACATACAAGTAAAACTTTGGACAGTAAAGACGCCCATATAAATGAGAAATGTTTGACTAAATGGAATGATTTATGATTTACCAAATTTGCCATTATTACACCCAAAGTTTACTAAAACCTTTATTTATGGAATATTTTAAACTTCCAGTATCGTCAATTTTGAGTAGCATCTAAGTCATATATGCCTCGTACTTTTGAAAATATTTCGGTAGGTCACTGTGATCAGTTTTTCACAATTTGGGAAAATATGTAGCCAGGAATTCACAATTTGCATACTATGTCATGATCGTCATTTTGTGTACTCATCAAGAAGTGCCATTCATCAGGCCAGGGTTCGGTTGGATTAACTCAACTTGACTTCCCTTAGGCTGATAAATCATGTCCACTGATGCATTCAAAAGTGAATTAATTGTATGAACTTGCCTTGGAAATATGTCTAGAGCCACAAACTGCTGATATAAAGTAGTGTCGAACATCTGCGAGCAGAACTGCCCAATAAATGTTATTTTTACTTTGCTGCATCCCTAACATATATAGTGGCAGTGTTTTCTTTCAACTGCGCAATTGCGCGAATTGCGCATTTCGAGACATTTCTGCCCTTTAAAAGTTACTGACAGCGTGAAAATCGCGCACAAAAACACTGCAAGCAACTACGCACATATGATGACGACCCGAGCGCATTGTGTAGTGACCTGTGAATTTGCTGTTATTTCTGCCCCTAAAATGTCAAATCTAATTTTGGTGAATAGTGCGGAAATTGCCCCTTAGCCTAAGATGCAGAGAAAACACTGTCGTGGCTGTATGGTTAAATTGGAAGGACTTGAAAATATTTGATCATATAGACGGGGGATGAAATGTTTTGAGGGTATTGAGCATGGATGTGAAACAAAATAAGATTCCAATCACGATTGCTCCAGCTCCCCCCCCCCCCGCGTTATTTGCGAACGCAGCCTAGGCCTTTCGTCGTCGGATTTCTTGGGATTCCTTGGGGAATTTGTCTCAACTGGACATAAAAGGGGTCAGGGTGCTTCGTTACCTATCGGACTTGAGAAACTTCAAATAGAGATAAATATGAACATTGTGTCGAACGGACAAATCTACAGAACAAGTACTAAGTAGTGGGTGAAATGTGGGTATGGTAATTAATTAGGCTACGATTGTCGAAACTGGCGAACATTAAAACGACGGCACCACCGCAGCGCTCAGTATGAGCAGCAGCCATGGAATTATAGAGGCTACAGCTCCCAAGGCCCTGGGGTTGAGTTGACATTTGGAAGTACCATCTAGTATGATGTCTGACTTCTTAAATTAGCAAAGAGTGTCCCCCATACCAATATATTTTTGGAATCAGCATAAAATACTCGTCCCAAAAATATGCAAATTATTTTCATGTGACCTCATTAAATATTCAAAATGCCGCCAATATATAACATTTTGTAGTTTTTCAACATATTTCTTTATTTCCATAGGAATTCCTCGATAATTTATCATTTTTTATCACCAAATCATTGCTTTCTATCACACCGGCATGAACTGATACAATATTGCGACAAAAATTATGAAAAACACTGATATTTTGTATAGTTTTGGCCTGCTAAGTGTAATGTAACAAAGGCCCTGTATAAGGGTTAGGTCAGTCAAGGCATAATGTAACATAACATCCAGCATCTCATATTATGAAATATTTCAAATGTTAAGTATGTATATTTTGAATAAAAATGAAACACTTGTCCCCAAAATATGCAAATACTAGTCATGTGACCTAATTAAGTATTCAAAATGGCCGCCAAAATATAAATTTATCATTATTTTCACATGTTTTCCTTTTTTCTAGTAAAAGAAAATCAATATTGTATCATATCCCAGTGCTGAATCACATTTTATAGTCCCATGACCATGAACTTTGATGTAAACTTTATATATTATGATAAACTTTACACAGATTTGATAAACCTTACACAGATTTTCTTGTCCTCCCTCGTAAGTGAACAATTATACAAAGCGCCCCTGAATTGGGGTCATACAGGTCAAGTATCCTATTTTATAACATCTGACTATTGAATTTATCAAACTTTGTCCACAATAACAAGATATTTTTTGGAATTGTAGAATAACAATTGTCGGGAAAATATGCAAATACTGGTCACATGACCTCATTAAATATTCAAAATGGCCACCAGTATTCTAAATTTACAATGATTTTCAAATATTTGCTTCTCTTTCTGACAACATTCTAAAGAATTTATCACTTCCCATTACTCAATTATGTCTAAATGTATATTAGATTCTGTTGTCTACAACTGATGATTCAAAGAACATGTTTTCAACATCATATTTATGAATTCAATACAAGCTTGTTTCAAATCACAGAGAACACTAACGTTACAATTATTTTGCAAAACACAGACTTTGATCATTCGAGTTTGCAAATTTCATCCAATATGCATGCAAAAACATAAGAACACACAATTTCATTGCAACCAAAACAACATTTTTTTTTGTTTAGTAAAAAAAGTAAAATAATGTAGCAACACACTGTAAACCAGACCAAAACCCTCAAAATGTCACAAGTAACCATTTCTGGATAAGGTGGGTTTTGTGGCAGGTACATCATTAGTATAATAAAATTGGGTCTTAGAACACAACACTGTCAATATTGATGATATCGCTGTCTTTTATCATATTTTTGAGCTATGCATGTCATCTCCAAGCCTTCCTCTTTCCATCTACCAACAGTAACATTGAGGAGAAAAAAATGCAGAAGGTCTGCAGTATATTGTCTTTTCAAAGTACAGTACTGTATGTAAAACCTAATGAACTTTCTCATTTTGGTTTTTAATTATAAATCACATACAATAAATCTCATTCTGCCTTCAATTGCATTTTACTATCAAACAAATACTCTGAAGAGAACAAAAGACTATAAACCCAAGCATTATACTTGAAGACAAAAACAAATGGAGTATCTATACAGTACAAATATTTCATATGATACTATTTTTACTATCAAAAAAATTACTCTGTACAAAAATAAATACTTCAGACCCCAAGCGTCATACTTGGAGACAAAAATAAATCGAGTATCAACACAGTCCCAGTATGTTATCTGATGCTGACACACAGTCACAGGTGGACCATTGTCCTCTGGTGAATGAATAGTTGACAGAAAACAGACTGGCTTACTATCCATCCAAGGCAGGGCCAGCCATCGTCAATCACTTCATTTCCCTCTGAACGTAGGTAAGCATGTCTGGCAGAGCAGAACTAAATTTGACTGTTCCACACATACATGTGTCCTGTTGATAAAGGTCTTGCTATCCTAACACTTGTATAAACATTGTCAGTCTACAGATGATGGCCTAAATTTAGTAAACCCTGCATAAGATCAAACACTCCTTGCCTAGCTTGCTTCGCACTCCTTGCCTTCTGGTTTTAGGTTCTCTTTGCCTGAAACATAAACAAATACAAAATTTTTAAATGTTTTAAAATGTTATGTACTTTGTGCGAATAAGTTTCAGTAAGATAATCCAAGTACAAAGCCATGCCTTTTTCATGGTGGCATATTCTATGAATAAGAACAAAACTTGATATGGACTAAGGAATTACTATTACATCTCTCTCTCTCTCTCTCTCTCTCTCTCTCTCTCTCTCAGGGTAGTGCAAACATGTTGCAGTTACATATTTCAAATACTAAAATATAACAGTATGTAATACACTCTTTATGGAAATCTGCAAGGTATTAGCACCAGTTTGTTTCAATAAAATTTATACCACAAAGAATAACTTTGTACAATGCTTACACACACTATCTGTATCCTCCTTAATTTGAACAAGTACCTAATAATTCACCTTTGGCATTAGTATCCATGAAAAAAACATTCAAATTAAATTAGATTATGATGGATATTTATATAAAGCTATAATAATACAAAATACAGACGGTCAGTTGCGCCTGCAATAGGCCTACACATCTACAGTCAGTAGGACACCTACAGTAAACCTAAAAATGCCCTAAATGTCCTATCTTTCATCTGTCAACGTCTGTCTTATCATCTCTGTTGTTGCTCCGTCATTTCCTGGTTGTTTTGAGGTTTGTCATGTTTACTAATAAACATCGAGCTATGCTAAGTGTCATCAAAGTAACCCCATGGAACCTTATGATTTATAATATAATGCAAAGATTAATCCACCTAGAACCTTATTCACCGTGCGATGGTCTCTCCCACTGCCTCTATCTATCTCCTTGTCTGTCTGTCTGTCTGTCTGTCTGTCTCCCTGTCTGTCTGTCTATCTCTCTGTCTCTGTCTCTTTCTCTCTCCCCGGCTGTGTCTCTCCGTCTCTGTCTGTCTGTCTGTCTGTCTGTCTGTCTGTCTGTCTCTCTCTCTCTCTCTCTCTCTCTCTCTCTCTCTCTCCATTCCACAACTTCTTCAACTTTCAAGAATTAGCAACATTCTTCAGTATCCCCACTCTAAGAAATGTTAGCGATTATTTTATTGGTAATTTAAACCTGCCACGTTGGAAATATCTGAAGAAGGAAAACACGTCCAGGAAAACGTAGTTTTAGGCAAAGAAAATAAAAAGTGTGTTTCTCATTCTCGTGCACGTCAATTGAGACCCACCGCGTCAACCTTTTTTTCTGCTCATGAGGAAATAAAATGAAAAAACCCGCAAAAATACGTGACGGTAGACTAAGTGCATAACACAGTGCTGTATAAAACAGAACTGTAAACAAAATAACTGACACTAACATTCCATTCAGAATTGTACGCATATGTCACTGTTGTATTAAGCTGCCAAAACTGCATTGATGCACTAAATTCAAACCACAGAACTGTTGCTATACAAAAATGCTAAAGCAACACTCCTGGCATTTGTCTTTGCGTTCATATTTTCATGTTTTTGCGCGTTCTCGTTGGTTGAAGAATAAGAAAAAATTGAGAAGAAAAACCCCGCGTCACTGCATCATTTTTGCAGTATGTGTAGGATAAGAAACAAACTATTTATTTTCCTTGGCCTTACATTTTACTTGCAGTAGATAATGTCATATTTTATGCAACTGATCAAGTTAGAATGAATATGGCTCAACCGATACTTGAATATAAAGCTCTTCAATTATGTGTATGTATAGAAATATGCTTAGAGATAAGTATCGATCGGACGAGTCTATTTCGTGGTATTTCGTACTAAATATAAGTTCTCTAGAGGCTTACATAAAAAGTAGGACAGTATGATTGAACCATGAAAACTGCGTTCATCGTTGTTCCGAGACTGTGATATTATTGATTTTCCGTATGCTGGAATCTCAAAGTAAAATGCGGAGTTTGATGAACAAGCAAGTTATAGCCTACCCTTGAATGACTGAATGGGTCAGATAATGAATAACAGAGCTTGATTGATTGAGATTTTTGAACAAGCGGTGAGAAGAAAGGTTATTACTTTCATCACCACTGGGCTTTGGCAGGGCATGGTGGATACATTATATAAAAAGCAATGGAAGTTTTGTTCACGATCGGGTGATAGATAATTTGGACTTCAAGTGACAAGAGGTGATGATTGTTTAAAAAAACCGACTGAGGAGGTTACTGGGGGGGGCTTTTCACGCCATACGCCCTGGCCGGACTGGCGGATGCATAATATAAAGCAGCTGGAAGCAACTTTGTTTATGATTAGGTGATAGTTATTTCAGACTACTTGAAAGAGGTTATAATTGCCGAAAAACGCGACACAGAGAAAGGGTTTGCTTTCCACACCATACGCCCTTAGCCGGACGTGGATAATACATAGCACAAAGCCACTGCACGCGATATCGTTAAAATAATATTGGTCGAGTAATAGTGATTTCGAATATTAAAAAGAATTGATGGCGTGTTCTACAATAAGTCCCGATGGTTTCCTTTTTTCAAACAAAACTTGTATAAAACTTCTATATAATCACTCCTAAACCTATATTATATCCTTAAGGGTCTTTTCTTTCAAGCGTTCATTCCATGCCTTGTCAAAATTGTCAATCAAAACATTACAAATTATTGTTGTATCAGGATTGACGATGGGATTAGATTTGCACTTTCATTGTTGAAAGCCGACAGGAATAAGATCTATACACCAAACTGTGTGCTTATAGTGGTCGTTACTTGCCAATTTTCACAAAGTCATTTGAACACTGTAGACCGACTTCGCCCGCGGAAGCAAGCACAGAATATATTACCAGGACACAATTTAAAACTTGTCCTGTTAATTATTTGTGTTGAATTTGTCAAGATGTATGAAAAAGAAAAGGCTTTGGATGCAAATAAGTTACTGTCATTATTACTTATGTCATGTTTGAGGGTCGTTTCATGATTATTAAACTGTAAGAAACTGACATTCACAATCTCTATTTCTGTGAGAATTCGGCAAGCAGGACAGGTTCTATGGCATTCATACCTTCTCATCTTAACATCTCGTATATTAATCGACTACAAAAATCCACTTACGACTATTCCGATGTTTTCAAGATTAAGCTTATATCGTAACAGGATTAGGGGTCACAGAAGAGGTAAAGACGGCTGAAAATATTGCAAAGTGCGTTGATAGGTTTTCATGAAACGTTTGTGTAACAAAAAAATCCAAACTCGTCGATTTAATAAAATAGACGTAGAATTTTACTTGGCCGTTATTAGCCACACGGACCAATCTGATATGAAGCATTTTAAAGATATACATTCTTCTCTGAGATGCGTTTCCAGTAAAATGTCTAAGGCCAAACACGTTCACAGGACCGAAACCGATCATTTAACTACAGCACATGCGTAAATCGCAAGTCAGAAAGACAACCTTGTAAACAGTGAAAACCCGGTGAAATTCTGTCATTTATTTCGTAAGATACATATTTTTGAAATCGCTTTCAAAAATTGTGATTTCTGAAGTTTTCTGGCATTTTTTCTGTCCTTTTTAGAGGACCTGGAGAAGATAAATGAGATTTTTCTTTGGAAACCGCTAATTTTCCCAGTGACCTGATACATCACCTAACATTTCCACTCACAACCAAGTCGGGAACGCGACTGTATATAAGGGAACGGGATTTTATGCATAGCCTATTTTCCGTCTTTTGACAAATAGGATTGGCTTGTTTGACCTAGAAAATGGAGAAGGTGAGCGATGATAGACCTGAGGAGGAGAAGCATGTCTCCATGCCGCGGCTGACACGTCTATGCCGTGTGTGTGGTACACACGACCTAAAAAAGCCTGCAAGTGTCAACTTATATGCCAATGAATCATTAAGGTGTGCCAGTGCCACCACAATGTTGATCACGTCCATCCAGGCCTTTGAGACCCCCCCCCCCCATTGGCAGTACGTACGTACGCGTACGACAAATCATCGGCATACGACCACAAAATTACCTCTGAAAACTGTTTCACGCTGCATAATTCGATGACCCTCTGCTGGGAAGTAGTTATCCGACTGCTGCAGTCTTTTTGTTGAGGCTTTCCGTTTGTTCTCTATTGCCTTTATCAATGGGACAACGCGAAATGTTTTGCCGTCGCTAGCCATTGTTTACGTATTGATTTTGAAATTCGCTGGATATTGCGGGGTCAAGTCAGGTCGTAAGCCATGTGCGCATGAGCACCAAATTTACCTAGCAGCCTCGGCGAAAAGTTATACGGCCATAGGGCTCTATGGGGAAAGTTGTTTGTGTGACAGTCGGGGGGAGGGGCTTCAAATATTTTGATCATATGGAATGGGGATATGAACTTTGGGGGGGGGGGGGGTATTTAGGGGATCTAATCAAAAAGTAAATTCAATGGCGATTCCTCCAGACCCGCCTATCCTCGCTATTATTTGTGAACGCAGCCGTACAGAGAAAATTTGCCTTTGTACAGTGCGGTCTTTATAACACTTACAAGAAAACCCTCACGGAGTACATTGTGAACGACTTCTAATCGTGGTATCAAACAAACAGACGGGTTTTTTAATTACCCACACATCGACGGATTATTATCTTTGTTAATAGATATCGCCAGGTTGATTAAAGTTCCTGGGCCGCAACAAAACAGACAGGGTTCTTTAAAATTGTGAAATAATCATTAAAATTATATTTCATGAATTTCGTCTCATGTTTAAACATGTTTAGACAATTTCGATGCGTTTTAATTTATTTTCATTTTTTATTCAGTAAATTATCAGAGTAGCTTTAAAAGTGTATTGCTTGCAAATGATCAAAGTAAATAAAATGAAAGGTCCGGCCGCTGCCTGAGCTAATACCATATGTAAAGAATACAATCTCAGAATAATAAATGCGTCTACAATGGCAAAATGGATCTTGCTCTTTTCTACGTATTATCAAGGAGTGGACATGAAACGATTAGGCAAAGCATTGCATGTTGATCACAATCGTCGACTGGTCAAGGTTCTAATAAAATCTGTTTTAAGGCAGACACCTGAGTAACTGTATTTACAGTTGGCCAAGCGAACAGCAAGACCATTGTGCATAATCAGTATGATTTCGACATTCAGAATCTAAATGTTTTGCAGAAAATATTCTTTTGAATCATAAAGTCAACGAAATCGCAAACAGCACACCACGGCTTGAAGTGATATAGAAATTTGGTGAAAAATCCACGAGAAGGAGAGATTCCAGTGTTGCTTGTATGAGAAAGAACTCACATGAGCGTCTAAATTTGTTGTTGACCAATGTCGAAAATGTAGGAGTATGTAATGAATATTAACGAGTCTAGAGTAGAAGGATTAGACACACTAATCTTGTATGATTCTTTACACAAGCACATACCGTTGTCCATAATAGAATGTATATATTTTCCACAGACTGGTAATGATCCAAATTATCCACACCATTGTATTGGCTGGACAAATCAACAAATAGTCCGGAATATGACAAGAGCAGTAGCCCCTATGGTTGTTGGGGAATTGGGTGGATACAGAATGTTGTAACGCTGGCAACGACGCTGCGATTCAACAAGCAGGAAGTAACTGGAGATACTCTATACTAATTCGAAGAAATGTATCATGTGTGTGAACATTTCTTCAGAATGAAATATTAATAGAGTGATATTTTGCAGAACCAAATGACAGAAAACCCATTTATTTCATATAGAATATGTAATACTTGTAGAATAATGATTAAGGTTGAATAAACGAGATTGTAAAACTCACCAAGCTTTGTCTGTGTCATTTTTTATTATATTTGAATATTCAAATGGATTATGTACAATGGCGAAGGATTAACTCAGACTTAATGGGATGACCTCGTATAGAAGTTGTGATGGAATCTGACCTCCAAGACAATAGGAATCGGCAAATGTTTTCCATTATGCTTCTAATTTTGTTGAATATATTGGATAAATGAACATATGTGCCTGGAAAGGTTGCAATACGTTTCCCTCGTGTCATGAAACAGCTGTTTCCCTCATGTCATGAACAGCTGTTGTTTGTACTATGCCTGTTTTTTTTTTTAATTCCGTATGTACAACACACATCTCACTGATGTTGAGGCACTCCGCCAAGTACAACAACTTCAAAATAGAGATCTGGTTTTCGAGAACTCATAGAAGCATCGAATCTCGCACTCCTTGGTTTACAGAATCAGGGTAAGTATTAACTTCTCAGTATAGTAACCCTAACGTCAATTTTGATGCCTATATAATAAAGTCGATTTTTTTCAAACTTTTTCCAAAATTTTGATAAAACTTAAAAATGTAGCCTGTTAATGTGATGTCCGTTTGTACAAAATTATCAAAACGATTATATAAAGATTAATAAAATTGGTAATATATTGCACTACAATTTGGTGGAAAAAATTACAGCACTTCAAGGATTAGTAACTCTACTTTACGTTGCATCCACTGATCGTAAATGCCATGACACATTATTATTTGTAAAATCCTGAGTAAACGTTCAAAGCTGTCGATGTCTTGAGTTTGAATAATGATATACAGACTTATGTCACAGTGTGTACAGCGCTGACAATACTTTAAAATTTAGGCTCTGTCAATATTACGCGTGATATTGAAATTTTGCTCCTTCCCAAAGTGTCTTTCAACAATTCTAAATTAATTAAGCTATATATTAATAAATGAAATAATGCTTCCACATCAAAGGGCGGGAAATTTCTGGTAAATTCTACTACTGTTGCAAACTTCACATAGTAAGACCTGATTTGTATCGTTGATTCTAAAGATGAACATTATTTAAAGTTTCATCCAGGGAAATTTGAAGAAATCTTAATCCTGCTTCGTTGAGCATGCTAAAACATTTAAAAGAAAATGACCTTTTTATTGAGTTGGCGTAAAATTTCACTTGCCTCAATATATTTTTCATTTGTCAGTGTGCAACCAGGAGAACATCAAACACTGAAGAGGATACATATCTGTATAGCCGAATTGTACGTGAAAACCTGACGATGCTACTGATTTCTAGGAAAAGAATCGACACGACTGAAAAGGTTCTCATCATTGTCTTCTGTCTTGTCGGCGCGTATCTCTCGGTAAAGTTTCTCGGGGCAGCAGAGACGAATGTGGCGAGCCTCTGTTTCGGAGAGACTGTGTCGAGGAGAGAGCCAGATACTTTAATCTATTCCAACGTTACCACCCTGGCGAGAAAAATTCATAGCAAGTATGGTTTCGTTGATCTTCAGTTTCTAAACTTTGCATACATTAACATTACTAAAAGCTGGATTTGCAATGTTCATTGTTTTGGTAAGCTGGTATTTGCACAGGTTCTTTTTATTACCAGCGATATTGAATCCTACAGACATCTAAAGAGTGGAATCCTTCTTTGAACGTGGCGTTGCAAGAGTTTGGTGTGGAGAACGCAATGCAGTATGGGGAGTTGTTTACTACAGGTTTATACTTCATCGCTCACTTCTTATCGATTGGTTCTTGAAACACGAACACATTCCTGTATTTATCACAGAGGCAGACGCATTTTGGGTCAACAATCCTATGACATCACTATCTAAATCTCAGGATTTCGATATGATAGCCATGCATAACTGTGATGGCCAAACCATCCTACAACGTGACAGGCGGATTTCTATATCTGAATGACACATCCAGGACACTCAAAGTTTGGATGAACTCATCAAGAGGTTGCAATCAATTTTGGATCAATACAATTCGAACACTGAGACATAAATCACAAGGGTTCAGAACAAATCTTGCTCAGCCAAATTGTACACGAAGATACGTACAACTTGAAGATACATGGCTTCCAATTGAACAGTTTGTCGCCGGAACGTGGTATTCACGGATTGAGGTTCGGGCCAAGGCAAAACCCGTCATAATTTTGAACAATCACATACGCGGAAACGAAGCCAAGATTGGCGTGCAAAGAAGTGGGGCCATTGGGCACTATCTGAAGACAGCAACGTGTGCCTTGAAAGCGCGTGCAAAATCAAAATATAAACGTTTATGTGCTTTACTTGGTCAAATTTGAGCAGCAAGTGTACGAACATGGATAGCGGAATTATCGTTGATAATTTTTGTTCTAGAGATTTTGCTTTCAATTTTAGCCGGGGAAATTTTAATTTTTATTCTAAAAGGGCATAAATAATATTCACAAAGCATTCTACAGTGTTGAGGTGTGTAGGCTGCCTTGCCGAACTCATAAGACTGACTTGCCACATGTCAGCCTTCACAGCGGCCAGAGAGAAAGTTGTGTCTTCTGACGTAGAATTCAATGAAAGGCAAGTGCAATTGTTAGGGGACACTGCTGTCTGACGTTTGAATATATTATTAATCGACTTTTCCAACATAGAATTTTTTAGAAAACCAGCATAGAAATTCAAGCATGTAAAATGAATGCCGCTATAGATACAGATTCATAGTAAGTGACATGTGTACCTAGCTGTATAAATAAGTATTGATATTAAAATGAATTTCTCAGTAGCCTTGACACAAATTACAAGTAAATGGTGAATGATTGACCTGAGGTTGGAAGGTTGAACGAATGGACAACTGATTAGATGTATGATGAATTGATAGAGCGACCAAGCTGTCTACCAACATGCTATTTATCAATGTCATTTTACTACATAAACCCCACTTATCCTATTACCACGTTTGTCAAGAGCACCTCTCGGGCAGTTTCCTTTCGAACGAGGGCGCTGTTACGCTCGGTCGCAAGGATGTGGTTTTACAGAGAACAGACAGATAGAGCCGATCACATTATATTGAGAAATATCAAAAAAGACATTATGCTTATAAATATCTTTGGCAAACTATATTTATATATTTTAAACAGTAGAAACTTGTCGATTGCAAGTAAATGGCTCACCGGAAGCCTAATTTTCGGTCATGTTTCAAAGAATTAAAATTATTTAAAGTCCCATTAGCTGTAACTCTTGAGCATTTCATCGCAGTGTAATATTTACCTTGTTCAAAATTGCATAAACAGTCCCAGTGGGTAGTTTTTAATAAGTGCATATACACATCTAAATTAGTACATTCTCACAAACTTATTTTAGCTTGAAAGTAAAATCATAAAAATAATTCTAAAAGATACAGTTAATTGGGATTTAGAATTACAACTCAAATTATTGATTGCATCATCATTTTTCTTCAGAAACGCTTGCAGTATGAACCGTCTTAAAAGAGGTGCAAGTATTTGGTTGCAATGTGATTAATTTGTATTTGAATCAGTAGTATATATATGTGTGATGACTGGGATACTTACCTGAAAAAGCTACAGTGAGGGAGGAAAATTCCCTCCCCTCCCTCACAGCTCCCTTCCATAACACAACATGTCGCTAAACGTTCCAATAGGTGTCAGTGCAGTAGCCGTGGACCGATAGGCTTTGGCACTGGTATGGGTAACAGATGGTGATCTAAAAATAATCCAGTGTGGAATTCCGTGGTATGTATAGACATGTACGTGAAAGCTACAGGTTGGGAAAAATTTCCCCTACCTGAAGTGAGGGTGACCTATATATGAACTCACGTACGCAATAGCTGGCACTGACGTCACTCCCATTCACAGATTACTCATTGTCATATAATAGCCTACCGGAACGGACATTTACGTCAGTGTTTTCAGATGACTCACTGCGGTATTTCAACATCTGTACGGAAAGCTGTGAAACAGTCACATTTCAATAATGGATGGCAACTCTTCAACACAGACTTCAATTGACTGGCACTTGCAAGCTCTACAGATGGATTGGAGTATAAATATTTCCAACCAAATAATCCAGAAGTCCTGAATGAGCGAATTAGGTGAAATTTATCGTGATATAGTTGTTGAAACAATTTTCAACACTGGCAGAACCGGAGGTGCCTCAACTAGAAGTTCAACAAACTCCAAAGCGCAAGAAAGTGATTTCTCCCGATGAGTGGTGATCCTCGAGATACTGGAACCACCAAGTATCACGTATTCATTCGAAGAGTTCAAGAATTTCTACCATGGTTTTAGAGCAACAGAAGTTACCGGAAAAAGCTTTCGTCCATTTCAGCGAAAAGGAGAATTTTATTGATACAGCTTTGAATTGTTTAACAAGAATAGTAAAAATTTGTTGTTATATTTGATGACAAGAAATTTTTCAGTGGACCCATCCTCTACAGTGCACATGTAATTTATGCGTAGCGACCTTTAACTTACTGTGATGTAATTACAGAGGTCTGTCATTCTACAGTTTTCATGAAAAAGTTTTTCTGAACTCAAGAGTTAACTTGTTCACCCGATAGATAAAATTTTAGAAATTTCCTCCGAATTTAAAATATGTCAGAAGACCTTACTTCAAACAAAATAAGTCGTTTTAGATAAATGGTACTGATAATTAAAGTGTTCACTCTTTTATCTCTACGTACAAATGTAGTTCCAGAGTCGTTCTCTACTCTATTCCCACCAACAAAACATTCAATATTCATTTCATTACGATCTTTATCAATATTTATAATAATATCACAAGTTGTTCTGTTGTCTGTTTTCATAGCGTAATGTCCAACCAAATCATCAAACTCGTCTCCTGTAGCTAACTTTACACATCTAATGAGAACTGTACCATGTTGAAGTATTTTCATATTATCAGTCATCTGTTGATTTGTTGTCTGTAAAGTTAATTCAGCTGCCTCCTCACCGACACTTTTCAAGCCCAGTTTCTGCAAAGTTGTGTCCCAAAATAATCTTACTGGAACCCCGCTAGCATTGTATGAACAATAATTCTCCCCATTATTTATCCACCTTCGCAGTGTATTATCTGAAGACATTATTGTATTAAGAGGACTAATTTTAAGGTGAATCGGTATACCAAGAAGTGTAATGTATGGATTCTTAGGAGTAAGCCAACGACGAAAATCTAGCAATTTATATTTGTTAACATTGCTATCAAAATAAATAACATTTGGAGTTCCTGGCAGTTCAGTAACTCCACCTCTAATTTCACTATCCAATATATCTAAGATGTTACGCGGTACATTATAAGGCATGAATTTCTGACTATCCCCATCCCATGTCAGAGCAAAAGGAGTAGGATCATTTGAAGCCTTTGTGGCGTCAATTACAGTTTCATCGACGTCTTTCAATTCGGAAAATTCTACAGAATGTATGTGTTTCTGCGCTGTTGCTGGCGATAAAACGAATTGTTTCTCACGGTCTTTATAACAAAGGACGTAATCCTTATTATGATTACCTGCTATCTTAGTATTATTGTTAACTTTAACATCACTCAGATCTTCGAGCTCGAGATTTTGTACGTGAATTGCACCTAGACCGAAGTTACTTGGACCAGACATAATTTACTCCTGTAGGGTCCTATATACAGTGAAAAATAAATAATACTTGTAATAACAAGGAAAAACAGGAGGAGAAATATAAACATTATTACGTACAATATAATACACAATCATGGCTTCAGCTATAGGAATGACAGTTCTCGGTGCTGTATTAAACGCAACAGCATTCACCGGAGGAAATATTATCGGGCAAAAGCTTTCTTGAAATTGTGACGCTCTTATTGAAGAGAAAATTAGACATGATAAAGCATTAGAAAAATTTGAACATGATCGCAACGTCTGGTCAGAAAAAAGATTACTCCAGGCTGACTGGGAAAGAGAAAATCAAGCAAAGGACGCGCATGCTGCAGTTGAATTAAGAGATACAGATGCAGAAATCCTGGAAGAAGCAGAAGCGGTGGCACAAGCCAACTCTACGTCAGGCAAAGCAGTTCAATTCTCAGATTATTATCAGCCCAGTCAAGAGCAAAAGAAATATGAAATGATTTATATTGCTGGAGGATTGGTCGTGGGATGGTTTATGTTACACCGGTAGGGCTGCGTTAGCTACAATAATTCAATACAAAAGCTAATTGGCCAGTTATTGAAATTGACCATGTTTCCATCCTGATCTGTTATCCAAATACGCATTGAACTCATATAGTCTGAACCCTTTCTCAATGGCATGGAAATTGAGCCCCCGTTTTTTAAGTCATAGGTGACCTTTTCACTTATTTCTTTTGTATCCTGGATGGTAAGTATTTGTAAACAGTCCGATACTTTCCCCTGTATGTATTCACCCGAGCCAAATGAAACATAATTTCCAGTAACATCAACGACATCTGAATGAACTATGTATTTAGTGACTGTTAAGAAATCTGCTCGACCTGGACTAATAGTACTTTTTATCACGGGGTTGTCCTCAGGTTTATCTGAAAAGCCGACGAGGTTAGCGAAGTTACCTGTAGCATTAAAATAAACTTTAACATCTTTAGCCAAAGTTAGAAGAACGCGGTTTGTCGGCAGATGTTTTTCAAAATTAATTTTTTGCTTCAACCCGATTGCTTTGTTTAACGTATTGATATTGTAGTTACCTGGACGTATTGATTTAGTCTTCTTCGGTTGGTCACCTTCTTGGTATTTTAGTACATTATTCGTCGATGTTATGTTATGCCATGAATTATATAGTCCACACTCTAGCAGTCTTATTTTAGTAAACTGTGTCATGTCAATGCTAGGGTTAAAATTAACAGTAACCGGTTCGCCTGTTTTGCTTACAATCCAAATGATCATACTTACTGTATGTATATACATTACAAAGTATAAGGTTCTGCAGGAATAATATTTTTCTGTTCAAGGAGATCTTTGGTCGCAACCGCGGCAGCAGTCGCACCGCCTAATTTTGCCAATCGAGTTAAATTTGGTCGACTTGGATCGCCAATATCTATTTTCAGAAATTTGCTGGAGATCATTAGATATCCCATCGTAAGTCCAGCGATTACAATACCATCGTACATTGTGTTTACAACTGTTTTAGTATCCATGATTGCTGATAAGTATATAAAATAGAAAAATAAAATAATTACGGAGTTAATCCATCTCATACAATGTAGAGGAGCCGGGACTTGGTTCCGTTCTGGAGGGAGAAAACTTACTTTCCGCTACGGGCTCTGTTTTGTCCCTTTCTGATTTTGCTCATCTTTCTGGAGGGGATGCCGAGGACGCCCCCAATATAGCCCTAATGCAGTCAATGAAACTCCTATAATTCCTAAAACAAGATAACATTTATTATACCAGCTATCACACTGTTCTTTCATCGTAGGCGGAACGTTCTGAAAGGGGCTTATACAGTTTGCCGCTACTGCATCGCTATCATTAATCATTGCTTTTCGTTTCTTCTTCTTGTTTTGCCTGTTCCATTCCGCTAATCTCTTCCCAGCTTCCACTCTCCCTGGATGCTTCGTCGGTAATGTAATTTTCTCTATATTGCGCTGTGGCTCGTTCCGGAGGGTAGTCGGAGGTGTCGGAGTCGGCGGGGCCGTTTCCTGTGTGCTGAGTCGGTGCTTGCGAAGTTGAATCCATTTATTTCGGGTATTATATTAAGCCCGATTTTTTTAAAATTTAAATGTTTACCTGTAATTAAACCGGTGGAAACTAGAGCAAGTATGGGCCCCCATGTGTAAGCTATCCGTCCTGATAATCGTTTTATTTCACTGTTTAGTATAAAATCCTTTTTAAGATCAGTGGCATAGTTTGTTCGATCATCGATTGGAACTACCTGACTTATTGCACTGGCTCCTAGATCTATGAAACTTTGAGTGATATTATCACTTATAAGAGAACTGTATTTCGCTTCATAGACTTTAAATGCTTTATTCACCATTTCATCTCCCCATTTTTCTACGTCCCCAACTGAAATCTCCTTGCCAAAAAATAACTTACTTTGACCACTTGCGATGACACAGAGTATGTTTTCACATTTCGTCTCTATTATGGATCGAGCGTCCAACGCTGCGGTTGGAAGTGCCACTGTCGTATTTGCCGCTGCCGATGTCTTTATTAAATTCTCCATTGTTTGCAGTATGTTATCTATTCTTAGTAAAAAATAAAAAATTCGTTTAAACCTGAATCCGAAATATAGTATTAACATAGTCTGGAATGGTAGTTCCCCTAACGGAACGATTCTGATTCCGAAGTATGGAAAATTCTCCTCCATTAAAATCTATCTGTATACACTACTACAAGAAATCATGAGTACAGACTTATTCCCAGTTGCTTTTCAATTGAATAAGACGAGCGTACCGACAGTACAGCATGCTGATATTCCTTCCAAACCGAATGACATAAAACGTGTTCTCATGGACTTAGAAATATATGTAACGCCGACAGAAAAATTTACTTTTCATCCAAGGGATGTATTTAAAGATAACGTAATCACTCATCGATCAGCTAAAGAAAGTAATGTCTGGCTGGGCAGCCCGCACATGAAATATTGGGACCAGCAATTAAATTTTGCTGTATGGTGCAGCACGACTGGTTGTGGTATATCATTCGCCCATCTCTTCGATAAGAAATATCCACCACAAATACGATCATTCTGCCGTTTCCATGTATATTTTACAATACGTCGTATCCTTCATGAAATGGGCGTTGCACTTCCAGACGATACGATCTTCAAAGCGGGCAACAATCCATACAATCTCGTCCAATATGAACTTCTATGTACAGAATTTGGAAATATAAGTCCAACGAAGTCCGACTTTCGTTATCGTTTCGGTCAAAACTCAGGTCTTGGATATGGTTATACATATTACACTAATCGTGGGCCCGTTCGTCAGCCTGCCGCTGTATACAATGGCCTCGACTTTTTCCTCTCTGCCGACGGAGGCGTTTATTACACACATACCATTTTTGGAAAGAAAAAAAATGTACTGTCCCGACAAAGACCGACCACATTATTATTTCTTCCGAAATGATGGATCGGAGGGACAATACAATAGTTTCATCCCTCTGAAGGGAGACAGGGGACTAACAAAGGCCGGTCTCGCCCGCCTCAATGAAAGCCTTGAAGCCTACGTATATTGCATACTCGGTGCACAAGCAAATATTCGCAGTACCATAGTGGGCGATACTGGCAGCGCAGTGCAAGTAAGAAAAGAATTCGGCGTTCTCCTCGAAGATGAAATTCGTAATACCGACAAAGTAATCAGTTATAGGCGATACCAAGACACAATAATGAATACTGGTGTCAAACTTGATATGGCCGTTTCGCCCAATTTACTTCTCTTGCCGTCTAGAATGGTCATTCTTTCAGGCCCGGCAATCTCGGGTTATAATAATGAATTGCAATACGCAACAGAATCTATGACCTTCGGGGTGAATGGTGATATAAACACGGAAATTCGAGAAAGTGCTATACATGAGATGGAAGGGGAAGAGGATCCCGTGAAGTGGCAGGACGACCCGCCTCACAATGACACGAGTCGGATTCCCATATCACCCCTTCGGAACGCTTCGGAACGGAAGGCAGCATCCGTGACAGTCGCCGGCGCGGATCTTATTCACGAATATAGCAAAATTGGTTTGTTATCTTTAGCCATATTCATTACATTTATGTACAGTATATAGATCAGATGTATGCGACCGTACCATTCAACATGATTGTAACTGGACCGACAAATTCTGGCAAAACAGAATATGTGATGGATCTCCTCACCGGTCCGTACTTAAGGAAATTTGAATATATAGTTTTCATTTGTCCAACATTCATGAACAATAAAACATATAATAAAAGATTCATTTTCACCGATGATAATGTGTTTGTGTTTCCGGTCGGACTCGATGCTGTGGATGATACACTAGCCTTCGTACATAAAGAATGGGCCGGCACGAACACTTTAATAATCCTCGACGACTGCGCCTCGTCCAAAGATATGAAGAAGCGCAGTGACGTTTTAGTCAAACTTGGTTTCAGCGCAAGACACGACGGATTATCTGTCTGGGTTCTGACTCAACAATATACTAGTATTAGTAAACCTTTCAGGGAAAACATACAGATGTTAGTACTATTTTACACACCAAGCAAGACAGATAACAAGATTATTATAAAAGAATATGGAATGGAGGTGTCAGAACGTGAGGCCACTTCCCTAATCAGGCAATTGAAAAATACGCCATTCAGTAAACTAGTATTTCATTTACGACATCCATACGACATTCAATTTTTCGTATAATATAGCTAATCATGGCTTCGCCGAAGGTTCTACCGAAGGTACTCTTAGAGAATTATATTACAACCCGAAAACTGGTTTTTGAGGTGTACAAAAATTATATGATGCAGCACGTGCCAGCAGACTAAAAGTTACTAAGAAAGAGGTGCAGGAGTGGTTAAAACTCAGCTAACTTATAATCTACATAAACCGGTACCTCGTACTCGTGGCGGCCGGCGCGTTTTCGTAACATCGATAGACGCTCAGTGGGAAACGGATCTCGTGGAATTCCCTTCACCATTCGCAAAAGAGAATAATAACATTCGATACATGCTAACAGTAATCGATGTGCTCAGCAAATATGCATGGGCCAGGCCGATACAGTCAAAAACGGCTGATGATACTCTGAAGGCGCTACAAGACATAATTAAGAAATCCGGGAGGCAACCTGACAAACTTCAGACAGATGAGGGGCGGGAATTTACTAATCGAAAAATGCAGAAATGGTTGGAGGAGTCAGGCATTCACTGGTTTCACACCTACAGTGACAAAAAGCTAGCGTCGTCAAACGTTTTAATCGTACTCTTAAGACAATGATGTGGAAATACTTTACATACTGACAGACACGTGAATGGCTCCCCATTCTACCACAACTTCTCGAGAATTACAATAACACCGTACACATTTCATTGGCGCGGCAGTACTGGAACTTTCTAAGCTGCAAATGTATGAGACGCATTACAATTACTTTTGAAAGCAGTTCCCTGGAATACGATTAGCCTACATAGATACTGACAGTTTTGTTTACAGTGTACTTCTTCCTTCTGCAGATACTGCCAGCGTCAGCACTTTCAATGATATAGTTCGGGAAGATGTAGAACAGAATGGTGAGAAGTCTATATATGATACTAGTTGGATGAGCTCCGCAATAGCCCCGATTTTCCAAAGATTAATAAAAAGGTGATAGGTAAATTTAAAGATGAGTTGAATGGAGAACCTATTCTTGATTTTGTCGGCATACGCTCGAAAGTGTATGCTTTTCGAACTCCAACTTCCGAGACGAAAAAAAATAAAGGGATAAAAGATGTTTGTGTTAGAAAACATTTGAACTTTGAAGACTATAAGGATTTGTTTGAAACTGGGAAGGAGCCCGAGCAGGCACATTTTGTACAGTTTGTACGGAAAAAACCTGGAGAAATCCGTAGTGAAAAGCGTAGTAAAATCATGATGGCGCCAAATGATATCAAACGTGTGCAGTTATACAATCCAGACACGGGCGAATGGCTGGCAGAAACATGGCCGATAGGACGGAGTTCCCCTTCGGAATAGAAACGGAGTTAAAATAGTATAGACTTTAATCTACTATTTTCAACAGAGACCTGGGCATCGCTAATAACATAAACATGAGCAAATATATTATCATCTCGAACGTCGTCGCCAACCTTAACTGAAGTATCTTTTTTCAGAATTTCAAGCTGTATACCATCCTTTGTGTTCATTACTCTAAGACCATTTCCATGAAATTCAATATCTTTAAAACTACGCAGATCAATAAACAAACAAAATTTATTCTTCAAATAATCGACTTCATCTATATCAATTTCACACCAATCTTTATCTTCTGCAAAATACCGTCGTGCCTCTGGCCAAAATTGTCTTGGTAACATCTTCTGAGCGTACATTTTGTTCGCAATGCCCTCAATCATTACAGACACAGATTCAATGGATGGGTTAAAGAAAAGTTCGCTATTAAGTTCTGACTGATTCTGATTTTTAGTGAAGAGTATTAAGATACCTCTCATGCTACGTCGTGGTACATTTATATTTTCATTGATAACCGTGGTTGATTCTTTAAATGGGATTGTTCTAAAATAATGTATATGCTCGTAAAGGTAACTTTTCCCACTGTTGTAATAACCAGCAGTTGACCCCGCGAGTTCGGGATCAGTTATTGTTTCGTATTCCATTTGAATGTTTTTAATTTATAATTGGGTGTAACAGTATTATTACTAACAACTAATTGGGAGGCGGGTGCAAGCGTTATTTTCCATTCAATATGACTACGTAACTCTTTTGGATATGCAACCCCATGACCTGTTATGAGGGGATGAGTCAAACGAATAGCATATTTTGTTTTATACGTGTCGAAAAGTAAAAGATCGTCCCCATTTTGAAAGCCTGTCGGCATTTGCATCGGCTGTGCCACTTCTCAGTTTTCTTAGATTTTCGTACTGAATTCCGTACAGTGTCATGTTCGTTCTCTCCTTTTATGTTTGAAGAGATTGCGATAACATTCAATAAGATTATATTTATTCAAATTAAAAAGCGCCTGACCCTCAAATGTGAGAACCATGCGCTCCACAAATTTTTTGCAACATTTTGTACTACTCGGTTATCTTCATGTCCCGTTACTTCGAGATCAAAAACCAGGTCGAAAGTATCTGGAACTAGTACTACTCCGCTTTCTAACTTTGGACATCGTATGATAAGTGTCTGCCCTGGATCTGCCACATTTGGATTATGAGTGACCACATGATGAGTTCTTTCTGACTTCGTTCCATTAGATATTCGGTTGCTGAAAGTCGGAAATAATGATCTATCGTACCCCATTTTCGTGTAATGTATATAGTAGTGAAGAAGAAAAAAATTACAGTTAAAAAGAAAATAAATCACATCTTTTCACTTCGTGTATAGTATATGGTAATATAGAAGAAAAAAAGATCAAAAATAAATCACATCTTTACATAAATATTTCCATCTGATTGAAAGATAAATCGATCACCTGTGTCGCGAATCAATCGAAGAACCCAATATTCTTGTAGATATGTGACCTCCTGGTCATCATTATCTATCTCTTGGAATTTAACTTTCAATTATGTCTAAACAATTTGACTTTTTGCCAAATTTCACATTTATGCAAATAATAAACAGTAAGGAGGTACAGAGGACGTCAGTGCCCCCGGGCCCCATGTTATACTACTTGAATCTCATAAATTGAGCGAAAGCAGGAGTATATTCTGTTCCTGTACGCGAAACACATATAACAACGAGCCTTTCCTTTTATGTTATGCTGACTCACCCTTTTCTAACAAACCACTGTACATGCATCCTTGAGCTTTTACAATCATTTGGTCTATCTTTTATTACTGATCTGCTTTTCTGACTTGGATTTCATTGTTAGGTATGAAATTATGTTTTTTATGATTTTCCATTTATTATTTTTCACCGTGCACAATGTTAATAACCTGTAAATATCCCTTTATGTCTAAAACATCTGTAGTTCATATTCAGGCGCAGTGTTGACAATTTTACTGTTTTCTGCAACAGCATTAACCCTTTCACCACCATGGTTTGGTCCAACCACATATATCAATGGTGATTGTGGCCTGTTTACAGGGAATTGGGTGAAAAGGTTAAACGATTACTGATCAAAAAATAATGAAAAAAATGAGCAATAGCGAAGACGTCACGATTTTGACTTTTACTAAAACTGTTGTAAAAAATTATGAACAGACAAATAGATCTTTTAGTAAATTGTTCTATTCTGCACAGCAATGTAACTGAGAAAATTATATCAATTGTAATTCTTTATTCCAATCAATTTTCACCACATTACGTTTTTATTTTCGAACTATGACGAAATAAAATATTTGAATAAACTTCCTAACAGCAAAATTCCATAAAAACTTGTCTTGGAAACAATTGACAAGACGAGATATTGTACGGACACACCGTGTAGTGAACTGAGTTAATAATTATTGAAATTAAATGTCAATTCACATTATTCTCTACTATTTGTGTTAACATATTCAGTTTCGTAGAAGCTTTTCTCTTGACATTTGTTTTTAATTAGTAATTTCGAACGCTTTTACAAATGATCAGTGACATAATTAGCTTGATGTCCCGAAGAGATCGCTTTGCGCAGACTCATTAGAATAACAAGTTGTATTGTTACGTCATAGTCAGTTGACCAATGTACAGTAGAGTGCCAATTTACCAAAGGATTGTAACACAGGGGATGTTTGATAATTAGTTTTTAAGCGTGAAGCTCTACGGTAAATGATGAAGTGTCGGCAATTTTTTTAAAAAGAAATCAATACCAAACAAATTAGACTTAATTCAAAATGTCTAGTGCTATCTCTTTGGATTTATCAAATGTTTCTTCTTGCTGTTCCTCTATTCCGTGTAATATGACATTATCTCTTCTATTATGTGGCTCATTTTGTCCACATCTACTTCCACACTAGCTTCTCCATTATTTCTCCAGTTTATTTGTTATAGCACTGAAGTCCAAATCTGTCACATTCTGGTTTGCCTTTACTTCTTCAACATCACATTTCAATTGATTTACAGAGTTCTTCCATCTCCCAACTTCTTCACCAATTCTAGAACACGTATCAGTTAATTTGTTTTGTCGTGTTTATTTCATGCAGTTCTTCTCTAATCCCCTTACGAATATTTCTCATTTCATCAATTAGTTCTGATTTAAGAGTACCCATGGCTTCAACGATATCCTTTCCTGGACCTGGATTTAGTTCTATGTCTCCAGACAAATGCAAAAAGCGGTTTACATGAGGATTATTCGTTGACATTGCAGAATCGGCCCACCTGTTGCTGCGTATGTCGTGACTGTACTCACATGTTCTGTTTGCTGTGGCAAAATCCAAAGTTTCCTCCAAATTAAATGAGTTCAACATACAGTCCTGCACATTTTGTACACACAGTCTTCCCGATTCTTCTAACCATGTTGAAATATTTGTCAAAGCAATGAGTATCATGTAAGTTCCGACTAGAGTCGTACCACATACCACAAAGCATGCCATCAGCCTGTACAACAACTCATTTCCATACGACCACGTTGTCCAAGGGCTGTATTGCTCCGTGTCGACATTTCTCCGGGTTTTTTGGCTGTACAAATCAACCAATTCTACTTCTCCAGGTATCTACCTTGACACCCATCATTGAAGCAACTATCTTGGTCACTGTAGAACGACTTTTTGTAAAATTAACAATGAAACTGTGAAGTTTTTGTAGAGCTCAGCGCTTCACAACCTGTCAGTTGAAAAGCGCCCTCGCCATCCTCATGTTGAGGTTGACGTCCCATAGTTTATTATTACTTAGAATTACTTGATCGTTAAATGGATTTTTCAGTGTTTCCTATGGTTCGTGATTTTCTTCAAGTTGTGTTTCACAAGCAGTTACATCTTCTTTGCTACAAGCTAAATCCACAATCTTTTTTTTGAGTTTGAATCATTTAGCTCACCTTCACACCTCATCGTTTTCTCAAGGTATCTGGACAGTTTTATGTAAGAAGCACGTGTTCATTTCTCCGAGTCTTTGTACAAGAAGTAAACCGATCAGTTGTATTTCGTCTGGACATCAAACTGTCATTTCTGCTATTTGGATCACGGTCACTCAACAAAGGGACCATTTTTGGATACACATTTTCCATTCATTCCACTCAATAGGGTGCGCACATTCAGTAAAGAGCGCCCTCATTGAATGTATCTATTAATCAGCTGATCCGGTTGTTGAGCTGAGAATTGAGTAAGCCAGTCGATCGGTTATAATCAGTGTATTAGTTGTCCGTCAGTAAGATAAATAGTCAACTAGTCAGCCATTTTCTAAGAAATTTAGTGAGCCATGCAGTCAATCAGGTATCCCAGGCCGAAAAAGTTTTTTTAAATACTGATATTAAAGCCTATTGATAGTTGGGAGATCACGTGACAGATTCTGCTTTAAGATTTACAAACAGTTCAGCAAACAGATCAGCTATGATCTACAAACTCTCTAGCGTTAAATTAACTCTAATAATTTTCGAATAATTATTTAATTGCAAGGTAGTACAATGCAAATCTGAATAAATTTCTTGTTTAAGAATTAAGCTTATGCAAATAACGGTAACGCCGATTTTTGTCGCTGGCAATATAATTGTTCATATTATTAAAGCTTTTGCTCTTAATATTATGCAAATTACGGAGGCACCGTTTGGCAGTGGTTAGGGTACCGGACTCACTATCGGAGGATGGCATTTTCAAGTCCCGGTAGGTCCGGAGTATCGTACTAACCGTCAGAGGATAGTGAGTTCGAGACTCCAGCACGGTGTCGTGTCCCTAAGGCACTTTACTCATCGTTGCCCCATAGGGTAATGGGTTGTGGGTACCTAATCATGTAATTGGGTTTGTCTGTTGGATGAGTAAGTAAAAAAAAAATTAATTCTTTACCAATGGTAACCTAATATTAGGTTTCATCGTTTGTTTGAAAAGGACAAAATAACGAACACACGTCAGCCATGTCTTCCATGTAAGAATTCATAAAGTCAAAATATCTGAGACAAATATACTATTTGCTCATTCAAGTGTGTTTTATCATCTCGGAACCCAGTATTTATTTCACTCTCCAATTCAGACATAGGTTTTTTCGAAATAATATTCCACAGAAACTTCTAAATCAATCATGAGTTTTAATGTTGTTGAGCCACTGGTGGTTCTTGGCGGGAAAAGTGTCGGCAAATCGGCAATTCTGCGTCGTTATTTATTCCAAAAGGATACATTATATCCATCAAACACCATTGAAGATTTATTTCTGCAAGGGCGAGAGGCGAGAGGAAAGCCCAAAATTAACGGGCGAGGCTTGCCGAGCCCGTTAATTTGGCTTTCCTCGAGCCCGCGCCCACAAATAAACGTTAATGGTCAGAGCGGAGTCTGTTATTTCCATTATATTAACAGTAAACCCAAGAAAACCGTCAAAATTTCCGAAAATTTCAGGAGCGAACGACAACTGGGCCCAGAAACTGAGCAATACGCGACGCACTGTCACGCGCGCTGTAAAAATTTGGCAAATCCGGAGATGTTTTCAGAAAAAAGTATCTCAACTTGACCTACAAGTGCTCCATTTTATTTTGTGATTGATTATGGTTTACGTTTAAGCTGTAAAGTTACGATACTTTGAGTTGTGTATCTTATTATTCATATTCACGGGCATGTTAACAAACCATTACTGTGTATTTGTGGTCAGTCACGAAGTTCAGCTCGACCAATCAAAATGCGACGGGGAGGGCATGGTAATGTCATAACGTAAAGGAAAGAAGCTGGATCTGACGACGAGTGCTGAGATGTATAACTGGAACTTATTTAATGAATACGGAATCATGACTAGGCCTCTCGGCCCAGCCGCTGATACATGAGTCTGTCTGAGTCCCAGTTCCTAGTTTCGGTCAAAGTTCTAGTTTCGGTCAAAGTTCTAGTTTCTGAGTGAATGTCCTGTCTCGGTCACTCCACAAGAGAGTGACCGTGGTTATCGGTCCTTGAGTTCTTCTCTTTCCATCCTCTGAGTTAGTGTGTCTATTTATACAATATCTTGGCTATGTCGGATACCGACGCCATAAAGAATACAATAAGACAATACTTTGGTTTACCGAAATTAGAAAAGGTTACAAAAGTGAAATATATCACTTGCCCGTGCGTGGCTTGCTACATTTCTTTAGTTTCAAACCCACGCCATGAATAAATTAAATTGATAACAACGGCTCAATATTACGATTGGTTGAAACAAAATAGAACATGGGGGTAGTACGCAGAATACCTCCATGAGAAAATAAGTTACTGGGTAATTGTTTTAAATGTGTAAAAGAGCGAGATCATGTTGGCGATACTGTGCTGGTATTTTGTGGCGCCAGCATTGTTAGAGTCCAAACAAAGAAACGTCAGCTTGATCACTTGCGTCCAAGAACGCTAATGTATTGTGAGCGTGAAATATTACTATTCTGGAAGATTATGACATGGGCCAATTTCGAAATAGAAAATGACCTCATTTTCAAAACAATACGTCCGTTCCCTCTGAGTTGAGAATATGACAAAGTACATTTCTTTAAAAGAATGTCTGAAACACGTGTGATTTATAATCATAAAATGCATGATCGCTATTAACCTTAAAAAATAATCCTCGCGTCTTTGGCGGGTAATAATTGGGCTCGTTTGGCCTCGAAGAATAATAGTAAAGAGCGTGTAGGCATTCGGATGGCGGACTTTGTGCGTCTTCTTGTGACCATCTCTTGGTTTGCCGTCAGCATTATAATAACTAAAGCCTGTTCGTAAATTTTACTAGCAAGAAAAACACGCTGGCGTAGCGTAAAACGGAAATAGAGACCAAGCATCGGTGTTCCAAAAATCTTCGCAAAAGTGGCTTTTAAATAGATCCTCATTCGTACGGAAACGAGTGATTGAAAGTGTATGAAACGATATTGTTGGACTAAACACTGTTAAAGTTTTGAGAGAAGCAAACAATGAACGTTTTCAGATTCGGGCATTCAGCGAAAGTAAAACAGTTGAATTTCATACAAAGGGAAATGGGAAATTTGCGTAACTAAAGGCACGAGTTGACAATGAGAGGCAACGTAAAAAAATACGCAACGGTAACAAAAAAAATGAAAGAAAAAGTATACAATACATGATGTAGATAAAATTCACATTGCAATAGCACACTGAATCGTGAAACAAAGAATTCTGCTTCTGAGGGTGCGACATCAGGCAGTATGACGGAACCGGCCGTTACCCGCACACTACAAGATCTCACACGATAAAATCACAGCAAATGTCAATGTGTCACTTAACAGCTGATAAAAACATTTAAGAAAAGTTACAGTTATAACAAATGCAAGTAAAAATGTGTTTGTAATGTTTGTTCTTTCTTGTTGAGTTATGATTCTTTAGTCAGTCACTTTCTTCTAATAGTCAATTGTTCTTAGCGCACCAAGAAAATGTCTTTACGTTTTTGTCCGTAAGTTAATCTTTAACTTCTTGAGGTATCTTGAGTTCAGTTTCTTATTCTGGCGCTTGTAAAGTTCGTTTCAATGGTCGTTGTTCTGTCAAAACTGTTTGGTTTGTAGAGTTACCGAGGTTGGTTAATTTCCTTTCAGTAATTCTATTCGGAGATATCGTCGTTTGAAAATTTTCTCACAGTGATTGCATACAAACGCAGGTCTCGAAATGGCAATATAATTGAAAGCCAAGAATTGGGTTATAATATTTAAGTATTTCATCCCGCGTGCGTAGTAGGCTCGAAGATTCTATGTATTGTTTTGTCATAGGTATGCGATTAACGAGCCTTTAAAAAAAAAAAAAAAAGAAACAGAGAGCATGTTCTTGTTCTTGCTAGAAATCGAAAATACAATCATTTAAACAAACCTATCATTCCAAATTCCAAACTTACTTATCGCATCATAGAATCACTGCATGGAGATTGTTCATCGTTGATTATGGGTGGCCCGTTTCCTCGTCACAGGAAGAGTGGATTCTCGTCTTCAAGATGTCCGTAATCTGGGAATTGCTCGATGTGACTCTTCAAGTTGATAGTTTCTTGAGAGCGGATCGCAGAGGATTTACTCATACGGGGAACTCGCTCGTCGACAAAGTGTTCGGCTTGGCAATTGTGACTTTCCTGCTTCGGGGTTTTTGATCGTAGAGCTTCTCGCTTGGTGACGAGAGGTGACTAACGACCCAAAGTCAGTCTTCGAACCGGGTCTGGTATCTCAACCATGTCGTATCGTGGGGGAAAGAAGCTGGATCTGACGACGAGTGCTGATGTATTAACTGGAACTTATTTATTGAATACGGAATCATGACTAGGCCTCTCGGCCCAGCCGCTGATACATGAGTCTGTCTGAGTACCAGTTTCTAGTTTCGGTCAAAGATCTAGTTTCGGTCAAAGTTCTAGTTTCTGAGTGAATGTCCTGTCTCGGTCACTCCACAAGAGAGTGACCGTGGTTATCGGTCCTCCTTTTAGTTTCTGAGTTAGTGTGTCCATTTATACAGTATCTTGGCTATGTCGGATGCCGACGCCATAAAGAATATAATAAGACAATACTTTGATTTACCGACATTAGAAAAGATTACAAAAGTATAAATTATCACTTGCCCGTGCGTGGCTTGCTACAATTCTTTTGTTTCAAACCCACGCCATGAATAAATTAAAATGATAACAACGGCTCAATATTACGATTGGTTGAAATACAATAGAACATGGGGGTAGTACGCAGAATACCTCCATGAGAAAATAAGTTACTGGGTAATTCTTTTAAATGTGTAAAGAACGAGATCATGTTGTCGATACTGTGCTGGTATTTCGTGGCGTCAGCATTGTTAGAGTCCATACAAAGAAACGTCAGCTTGATCATTTGCGTCGCAGAACGCTAATGTATTAGTTTGAGCGTGAAATATTACTATTCTGTGCGCCAATTTGGAAGATTATGACAGTAATATAATGTCGTATAACACTAACAGTGTAAATGTGAGTTTCGCTGTGCATCGACAACAAGTAATAGAAGGTAAAGTTGTTAGTATTAAAGTAACTTTGCTATGAACCTTAAATTTGGTGACATCCCTAAAATTTCTAATTGGAATGAGAAAGATATAGGCGATGTTTTGGGTGCAGATATGAGTAATAATATTGACAGTGGCGATAATCACCTACCCGAGGGTGAGTGGAGAAGGTTTTCATTGCCTTAAGATGACGGGCGTCGTCAATGGTACCATTTATGATGATACAAGTGAGTGTAACACGACATCTAAATGTATCGGACAATACTTGAGTTTATGACATGAACAAAGTCTTGCTACAATGGTGGTTTATTGGCACAATATTGATATCTGTGCGGAGTACAAGATAATTTGTATTTTCAAAAACTGTGCAGTTTTGTATGGTTTACGTGATATTTACAACTTTAGAACGCTGTTTAAATTATAAACAATTATAAGAAAAGTGTAGACATGGTTGATCACTCTATGATTGTACAATAAAATAAATAAAACAATGTCTGATAAAACAATTAATTTACTGTTATTGATGAAGTTATTGCAGTTACAGCTGTTATGGAGAATGGGTTGATGTAGAAGAATTAATAAGCTATTTTGACATAGGACCTGACAACTTGTCTGTGTTTTTCAATATTATTAAAGTTTGACGTCCATGTTTGCTATCCGTGGCCGATCAATATCGTACCATATTCTTCTCAGTGACTGACAGAGGACCGTAACCGCATGAGAGAGAGAGAGAGAGAGAGAGAGAGAGAGAGAGAGAGAGAGAGAGAGAGAGAGAGAGAGAGAGAGAGAGAGAATAAGCTTGCAAACACTATGTATGTATATAAATATTATTTAATGCAGATTTTGTTGATATTTTTCCTTATTATAAAATACTATACTTGAACCTTGCTCCCACGATAGACACTTTTAAACACAACCATCATATTGGAGGATCAAGATTCATTAAAGGTAGAAAACATGTACAGTGATTCTCCAAACTAACAGCTGTCAGTATGGCCAGAACATTCAGCGAACAGAATGGAACATGAAAGCCCTTGCCGTGACAGACAAAAATTTCATTGACTTTGTTGTCATGAGGTTTTGTTTTGAAACAGGACTCATGTTCACGGTTACTTTGTGCATACATATGCAAAATGTTGCTTGCATAATATTTATCACGCCCTCACTTCCAGTTAAAGCATGGCCACGGTCTTACAAACTATGAGATAACGCGCGAAATTGCTCTTATTCTCATGTCATTGACTTTGTTGGTGTCGCTTGTCCAGTCTATGGCAACAATGGCACCTACATAGCTTTCATATTTATCAGCTTAGTTCAACAAAACATCCCCATTAATTCTCAGCACTTTAAATATGATTTAGCTAAGTACTAAGTGAATCTTTAAAGTCTCAGGTGGTCGGCCATATCTTCAATGGCGGATTTTACAGGTAAATCTCATAATATTAGAAAAGTCAAAAATAAATTGTAGGTTATACATGATTTTAATGTCAAAAATGCCTTGAAAAGATGAACACATGATTTAGATTACCTGTTCATGAACAACAACTTCCCAACACAGTGATCTTCTAAATACTATCAACACAAATCTTACCACTATCTCTCTTGGTGAGTAGATTTTACCCACAATGCATCTCAATACCATGTAGTTTGCCCCTCCAGCACAAGACAAAAGCTATTAAAGGTAGCAAGAGTTCAGTCAGAAGTGAACAATGATGTCGAAAGATAAAGGTTGAGACAATCGTACCAAAGTGTGAAATGGCACTACATGGAAGTTCATGAGGTGTACAATTCAGCGTCCTTTGAAAATTATGATCTCAAAAGACACACATCAAGTTGTCCCACTGCGACCTTAGATCAGGTGACCTGGTAAAATAGGCCATAAACACAAGCAATGTGTATGGACTTTGTCCGAACACTGCCACAGAATAGTTTCACCACACTGTCGCCTTGTGGTCGGACATATTGGTTTTCACAACCACAGGATTCTCTAAACAGAACGCAAGGACACATAATTTTCAATCCACAGACACCACCGCCACCAAGAGCACTGCAATTTCTTCACTGTGAGGTTCTGCGACCAGGTGAAACGGGCGGCTAAAGTCACGAGCAAGGTAGGGGTCACTGAAGTGCTCCATAGCGAACAGGAAGTATAAATCGATCTCAAGAGAAATGTTACTATGTATGACATAGCGTAGATTGGTTGTAATATGCATAATGCTAATCAAGTTGAACTTCACAAAGCTCGTAACAGTAAAGATAAAAATTCATTTACTAAAACTATGACTCACACACCAATCAATTGAAGAGATCTTGACCATTTCTAACAGCTTAGAACAAACCCTACGTTGGGATTCGCCTCACAAAGGAACTTGTGACATCCAAATAATTTTTCCGATAATATTCTCACAACACAGATCATTTCAACTAAAACTATGAATTCAAGGGTACTCGCGAAAGCTATAAATCAAAATTTCATCTCAGCTTCATTATAAAGACTAACAAAGGTTATCTCCAGTGACCTCTCTGTGAACACTTATTTTTGCGTGAGAGTCGGTTATTCATTTGTTCAGCAAGACGGTTGTAGTTTCGGCACTGTTCTGTCGACGGTCAGGTATCGGTGCAGTAACCTTGTATTGTAAATTTACGACGTGCCTTAATCAGTAGACAATTACACAAACAAAAGTTTCTAGAAATCATGAAGTACATTTGTGGTTTTTATTGAATCCCAATTTATCTTGCCAAAAATCATTTCAAAATTCTTAGTCTATATGATATTTTGTAGGACCTGTGTAAGTATTGTTCAGTTATAAGCCTATACCTTGTCTGAAGATTATTGGTTAGGCTTCATTTTCCGGTGATAGTGTTTAACGATTGCACAGAATAAATGTCATTAAGATGCTTCAGGTTTACATTACAGGAACGACAACACGGGTAGTCTAAATAACCAGTGACAATGTTATAGTAAACGGATGAATGTTATCGTTGTCACAATCTATTATTGCAGCAAGATCACATAACGGAAAGAAATAGTTTGCTCGAATACCCTACTAATGAAATCATAAAATAAAGACCTTTGCTAGATTGAATAGAACGAAAAATACAATATCCATAAAAATATGATTTTTTAAAGCTAAGATAGAGCAATGAATGATCACCACTAGATGTTATGCGTTTTCCTCAATTACATGCAAGTAAACCCTATTTAAAATTTGGTATACTATGTACATTCGTGTTCTTTTATGAGATTCATCGTAAGCTCACAGATTACTGAATTTTGATGTGTGTTACAGCTGAATTGAAATTGTGTTTGACCGAGATTTTCAATAAATTAGGACTTCATAAATTTTCGTAAATTAAAAGAGAGTAATATCATTAAGACTTAGTCTTATGAATCGTATTTGAACTGAAACTGTCGGTTGTAACCTTATAGTAGCCAAGACCGCAAACTAAAGATATCTATTGATTATACAGGTCCTTGCTTGTCGAATACAACATCTTTTCCTTGCAAGAATTTCTGCTTACAATTAACATTTTTTCGTTTCTTCATTTTTCTAGTTTCATAGTTCTCTATAAATACTAGTAGTATATCAGGTCCTGTCCTTAGTATCCCATTGTCAACAGGTTTTGAACTATGACCCGATAGATACCTACTTCGAATAACACGATTGGAACTAATTCGGGTAATTGGATAGTGAACTAATGTCGGTTTAATCTGCAAATGTAAGCTCATCTGCTTTTCTCTTTAAGCCATGCATGCCCACTTGTTTTTATGAGTAATATATAAGTAACATTGCAACATTCAGGTATAGAACACAAAACACATTTGAGAAATTTGAAAAAATATAGAGATCCGATTCTTCCAGATTAGTTCCAATCCTGTTGGCAATGCCCTGCATCAAGCCATGAATACACATAGAATATGGTAGCTGCTCTGTCATTGAATAATGAAAAAGGTTATCGAGAGTGATCTTTATATTCATGGAACAGCTATGTTTCCATTGATCTGCAGCCTCGCATTTTGAATCATGACTTTCCTATTTTTCACCATATGAAGCTTTCAATGGCGTTGCTAATGTTATCTACAGTACATTAACCTATGAGGGCAGTATTAAAACATATTTACATTGTCTACATATCATTGTATTTAGAAGGAAAATATTTTTCTTAACTGAAATGTAATGATTTAAATGTAATAATGGAGCATCCGTAGTGTGTGTATCGTGTTTCCAATTGAATATGGTCCTTTAAGCTAATTATTTACAGCTAGCTTCGAAAATAAATATAATACTGTTAAGTACTGTACTTGAGGACTAAAACTCTAGGTGAATATGATGCACTCCCCTTCAAGAGAAGACCAAAGATAATAAGAACCTTTGTACTGTTACAGACAGGTTTTGACACAGAAGTTTCCAAGCGTTACTACACAGTAGAGTGCAGCAATACTACAAGAAGAATGAGTGACACAGCATCGAGGAGAAACAATAGGAAGCCGGATCCGAACAGTGGAGAAGGTGAGCATGTTATGTCGATAGACTGCAACATGAGTTTCAAGATCTTTTAGTGATAGATAAAACTGTAACACTGATGAAGAGAACCAGCATTTCGGAAAACATCAACTATAGCAGACTTGTTCGAAATTCAATCCCAACTGTACTTTATTTGACTCATTCGAGTAAATATCATATGAACTTCTCTTATACAGGAAGGATTTAAAACCATATGATGACGCATGTGCTGTCATCTTTTTGTGTAAACTGCTTACGATTTTATTTCTTCGATTTGTTCAGGTGACGTACAACAAGTTCACGAAATTAGTCCTGAGAGCTCTAATCAAGCAACGGAGACAACACCGCTTTTCAGAATGGTAAGTGTTGTTGTTGTATTGATTGTCTGTATTTACAAACATGCAAGATGTAGCATTTCGGTGCTTTAATGCATGCAAAATGCCGTTTAACAATATTTCATAGTTTAACAAGTCGAGATAAGTGTTAAACCCTACCTAGATCAAACTTTGCATTAACGTATTTTAGAATAAATAACTAAAGAGCTAGTTGGTAAGATTCCACGTACTCCTTGAATTTTCAAGGAGTACGAAAACGGCTATGCCTTATAAATCTGTTTTAAAACACATTCTGACAAGCAATATGAATTAAGATCATGTTTCCTTCAGCTTTATGATTTGGGCTGTGTTCACAAAAAACGGTTGGGGCTGGAGGAATTCGGGGCATTCGAAAATTTCGAGGGGTAGTGGAGGGGGACTTGAAAATTTTGCCCTACCTGCAGGGGGGAACATGAAAGTTTTGTGGTTCCCTTTTATGTTTTACTTTTTCCAATTCTAAGATTTGTAGGTTATTCATTGACAAATGAATACCAGTGACATCCAATTATTGTAATGTTGGTAATAATTTAACAACATCTAGAACCCCTTTTGTCAGATTTTATGACTTGTATCTCGAAAAAATCTAAACATGTATGATTTGTCGTAAAAAAACAACTTGAGCCTAGTAACAGGCGGAAGCTGCAACAGTTGATATATTTGCGATATTTCTATGCAATATATCAACTACAGTTTCTTGCTGTCTCCCTACAGCATGCTCAAACACACAATATTCAGTTTGTTGACAAAGCCTGTATACATAAATATGTATTAGGTGATAATTTAATTAGAGTCCAGACTGACAGTCAGTTGTCAGTGATACAAATGCATGGTACACATACACAGGCTGTGACAGCAAGCTGAATACTGGACAGTTCAACATGCTGTAGGGAGTAGAACAAGAACGCAGTTGTATAAACTGAACAAAATATTGTCAAAATTATCAAAGTTAATACAGCTACTGCCTACGGGCAGTGTCACTATCAGATACTGCCCTGCTACTGTAGTGTCACTGTTACTGCATACCTGAACAGTGACAGAGATAGCTCTGACTCTGATGTACATGGTAGTTGAAGACGAGTTTGGGTCAAATGACGCTCATGACAGTGAAACATACTTGTACACAAGATCAGGCCACAGAGCAACACATGGAAGAACACATGGACATTTTTGAATTTTGGCATATGAGAATAATCAAATATTAAAGAAAAAAGATGGGGTCACCATGCTTGATTTTCTAAATTTCACATTGTTGTCATAAAATAATACAAAATCTAAACTTTGAACAGTAAAGACTAAATGAAAAAAATTGTGACTAAATGGATTTTTTATTTTTCAACCAAATTTGCCATTATTACACCCAAATTTTAGAGATTAAAACATTTATCTGATGGAATATTTTTTAACTTTCAAATATTGTCAACTTTCAGTAGCATCTAATTCATATGTCTTATACTTTTGAAACAAATTTTTGGTAGGTCACTGTGCTCAGTTTTTTTACAATATGGCAATTAGCTAGAATTCACAATTTGCCTACTTTCTCATGATTATCATTTTGTGTGCTCTTCAGCAGAAGCAACTGTCCTGGCCAGAGTTGGATAAACTCAAGTTGGCTTAGAATCTAAAAACTTCACTGATACGTTTAAAGGGCCTTTATTTATAACTTTTGGCCATTTTTTACCCCCGAAAATTCCATGTTGGAGGCTCATATTTGTTGCAAAATGTTGTTTTACGAAGAAACAAACATGATTAGTGATGTATAGCCACATAAAACTGCTAATTTTGTTCAAACGTGTCGCCCTTCCGAGCTCGTTTGTTGACGTCTGGCATGCTCAGCGTGCTGGGGAGAACAAAGATAATGTTGACGCCGCGATCACGCGAGATGTACAAGTTCACGTTTATTGCGGGATCAAAACAACATTGCGTCGTGGATTGCCAGACATCTGGCTACGCAACTAGTCTGGTTCCCTGACCCATTTCCCCGGTAGAGGGCGTGGGGAAATATAGGGTCAGGTACCGGCTAATGTAAACATGGACGCTATTGGGTTAAAATAAAACAACCCGTGATTGGATGAAAGTAACACTTGTAACTTTTTCTCATGTTTCTTGGGTTTCGCACTTTCAGGCTCACTTGACACCAACTTCTTGTTTGTACCACAAAGCCGTGGAGGTAGAAAGAAAGACTTTTTACCTCCATGATTTAGCCACTATGATTTAGCACACGAACGTCGACATGATGCCTGGCATTTTTCACGAAATTCGGACACCATTCTATCCATCGAAATCAATCGTCGTTCACAGTTCCAACAAAGTTTGCTTTCAATTAGCAGTGATATCGCAGCAGTACTTGTGGCATGTATCGAACGTGCTCTGGGCATTTGGGTCACGCCACAGTCGGCGATGACCTCAATGACCCTAGCGCGTTCGATACACGCCAATCACCTCTATTTCCCCGTACTTCTGGATTAATCCTTTCAGTTTATGCTTCCCGTCTCGTGTGCCAATGTTTTGGTTCGGATACCAGTGTTCGAACATAATTCTGATCCAGTCGAATTTTGACCGGCGTTTTCATGGTAGCAGCCATATTTGTTGTAGCATGTTCTGTCAGGTGACTAACCTCCGCCATCTTGAACAAAATTCTGTTCAAGATGGCTACCCGGTACCTGACCCTATATTTCCCCACGCCCTCTACCGGGGAAATGGGTCAGGGAACCAGACTAGCTACGCAACGTGCTCGGACAATGGACTACGACGTAAGTACCGGGCATAAGTAATGAATATTTATTTTGAAATTGCTGTAAATGGCTCGCGCAGGTGCAGAAGAATGCTACGTTGCAATCCGCGTGTCAACAGAGTTTGTATTTCTGTCCGGACAAAAATTGAAATTTTCGTTGTAAAATCACATGTTACTTAGTTGTAGGGCACGTAATGTTTCCGAATAATATGCGATTCTCTGTTATTTGACAGGCTTTTCAACATGAGCCAGTGATCATTTCAATCAAAACTAACGGAAAAATCGCCAGAAGATACAGCTAATGGAACTTTGAAAATGACTTAGGAATATGACTATACAAAGGGCTAATAACGGGTAGTGTTGAACGCCTGTGAGTGGAACAGTGCAATACGTGTTAATGTTTTCTGCGCGCACATCATTTACAAATTACATATATGTGGCTTGTGATAGTTAGGGTGGCCTTAAAAAATTTTTATCATATAAAGGGGGCATTTAAAAATATTTTAGTAATACAGGGGATCTGAAAAAAAAGATTCCAATCTCGATTCCTCCAGCCCCCATCGTTATTTGTGAACACAGCCTTACCAATGATGATCAGCATCATTAGCAGAATTCTTAAAATATGGTCTCTAACAAATGCATTTATAAAGACTGTGCAAATTAAAAACGCTTGACATGGAACTACTTTTGAGTTCATTACTATGTTTTTTATGAGAAATATCCCCATTTCCAAATCCATCAAAACTTAATCAGCGGGTTGACACTAAATACACAAGCTAAACTATGCAAGAAAGCAATTGACTTACATGTTCCAATAAGAGTTCATTGAAATATATCCGGCCCTTCTATACTTTAATCCCTCATATTGAAGACTCATTAAATATTCAAATTATCCGCGGTGAGTATTCTTTTAATAACACTGCAATGCTTCATTTCAAATATACGAATATATTTTCAAGTAAGAATGTAGTTGACATGAAATTGCTTATTGTCTTTCACTATTGGTCCATTATCGTAAATAGTCAAATGTCATCATCTTTCGTTCCTACATGAACCCCTCACATGAACTTCAATATGAAAACAGTCATAGTCTTGTGTGGTCAATATCTGAAGCAAAATTGTTCTGAGTATGATCTGATACAATCATTCTTAGAATGTCTGAACTCTTGACACATAGTATGCACATCAATATAAATAAAGTTTGCAACACTATTTACATTTTATTTTGATGTTACAAGTACAAAGCAAGATTTTTATACCAAATTCAATTTCCATCCTATAAGCAATTCTTTAGATGTCGGGCAATAGGCTGATAGAAACACTAAGAGCAGTATGACTTACTGAAAGATCCGTCCCTCGAGGGAGGATGAGGGCGCCCTCGAGCAACGGATCTTTCAGTCCATACAGCATTGCATGTACGATTACAAAAGTAAAATGCATTGCATTGTAATCTGTGTGAGTAAAATAATCATAAGGTTGTAAAACTCCGTCCTAAACATTTTGTAAACCTTGTGTTGAATACTCTTTTATTCAAGGGGTCAAGTATTGCCAGTGTTTATTATTTATTGCGTGGCAAATCATGTTCACGCACCTGATCAAAAAATATAACTAACCTTACCCCATTCACAATAATATGTTTTCTGTCCATAGGAAACAAAGAGCATGGAAACAGTTGTAGGAGATTACTCTGTTGCTGTTTTCCATGCTGCTACAAAAAAGGTGAACAGGAAGCAAATGATGGTCCTGCGGAAAGACCAAGTGGTACAGGTAATTAATTATATCACAGTCCCTCCACAAACGGTCAAGAAACGCTTTTGTTCAAAGGTGCTAATCAGTTGCAACAGTCCGCGTTGCGGTGGACGCAGGAAGCGAATGACGTCATAGGCAAGTTAGCGTCTTGTTTCAGTGGCGTCTTGTGACACGGTCCCGCTCCGGTATCCTACGATTTTCAGTCAATCAAGCTACTTTATTTTCATCTTTCTGCACTGTTTCGCATGTATTTGAAGACTGGTGAGAAGATGAGTAAAACAGTTTCTTAAAGATCTAGGTCACTATCGAGAAATCTTGGATGATATTTTATGGCTGAGTTCAGCCATGAGGTGATCTTGACCGACGCCATGCATTTCGGAAACACTGTGAATTTTACTCCCCCATTTGTTTTTTCACCTTTCATCAAAAAAGTAAGTCATGCACCTCCTAACAAGGCAAAGACTTCGAAAAAATAGGGAATCGTGTTGTGTTGTTATTTTGAAACCTAATTCGACAAGAAAACTAGTCTTTTTGCCGCGTTTATATTTTCAACTGAAAACAAAATGGCGTCGCTTGGGATCGACGAGTCGTATCTGCATTACATGGGAAAATCCTAAAATGTCTTCCTTAACTCCCTTTTGATATCGATTTAACATGATAATTCCTCAGTTCCAAACTTTGAGAGTTCGATTTGAAATTTTTGATCGTTTATCAACAAAATACAATGCACGAAATCAAGGAACTCTTACGATGACCTTGTTTTTGCAAGGTGCTCGCGTCGACCCATTGAGAGTTGGCGTTATGGTAATAGTGCAACGTTTTTTCCGACCCTTTTTTTCTCCTTTATCGATCGTTCAGAGGTGTCAAGTGCGGCCCTACCGATCGTTCAGTCTTCTCAAAAGTAGGCAATCAGGTTCATGACGGAATCTGTTCTTTCTTAAAGACACAAGTTACTGCCGAACCCAATGTTTTGATTTTGTCGATCTTTCGAATTCTCAGACCGCCAAATATAGAGAATCTAGAAACCCTACAAGTGTCGCGACATTTTGGTGACATGACCTCCCCAAGCCTCTGCCATGGATTTTCCTGATTGAGGATCAAGTGAGATACAAATCATGTCGTGTATGGGTTTCGTATGTTACCCACGAGAGACCGTGGTCAATCCATCGATGGGTATTTATATACAAACTGATTGTATCGGTTGCTACACTGTGGACATTGGAAGACCACGCAAGGCTTGGGTTTCGCAGCAGTACGTGTCGACGCAGGATTTTTATCTTCCAAAATGAAGTCCCAATCAACATGGGAGTCGTCAAAATTGACGAAATCGTCTCCGAACTTGTACATAGTTCACGCTGCATGACTCCACGGCAGGCAGATGTAAACAAACTTTGGCCTTTAGACTCATGCGCAGACAATAATCAGAATGCATTCTGGGAGAATTAAGTTTCTGCTTACGATAATTTTATGCACGTAACTGTTAACACCTCCCGCCGCACGCGTGATAATCCGGGATTATCCCCATCAGTAAAATCAACAGAAAGCCCAATCGAAACCCGGACCATAACAAAAGAAACTGGTGGCGTTTCTTGACCGTTTTGTGGAGGGACTGTGATTATATCGATGGATTCACGTCATCTTTATGCTATAAACTAGTTTTTTCTTGCATACAATCATTTGGAAACAGAGTCCTCTTTGAAATACATTTTTTCATTATTTCAACCAGTAGGGATCATCAGTTTAACCATACAAATGGTTTTCTGAACACCAAGCAATTTTTTTAAAACCTACAAATACCTTGACATAGTTTAAAGATGAAGTTTAGTAGTTGTCATGAAAAAGGCTAAATGTGACAAATGTAGGACACTTCATAATATATATATATATATATATATATATATATATATATATAATATATATATATATATATATTTCCATTGCCAAACTGATAGGCAAGTGCCAAGAAATATCACCACTAACTATGGGAAAATCAACTAAACAGAAGTTTCAGCACTATTGATCAAGGCTTTCGAGTCTTTGTGAAATTAAAATTAAAAATAAAATCAGACAATTTGTCGCAGATGGTTCCAAATAAATACAATAAAGGGACAAAATCTATCTTTTGACTTGATACCAAGAAAGATGTAAAGTGCATAAAGTCACTCAGCGTACAAAAATGTCAATAATATCCCTTTGTTTAATTCAAATAGCTGATTTTTACAGTGACCTGTGTGCGAATATGATATTTTCCTATTTTGACTTGCTTTCCAATGACTATAAATATTGCAACATACAATGCAAGTGAAAGCTGCTATCAATATGTATATGAAAGACACTGCAGAATAAAAATCTGAGGAAACCTGCATAAGGTCCACCTTTATATATCTAATAGTGTGCATTCCAGCTATGATGGTGAATTTCATGCTATGAGCTAGAATTTAGTAAAGATAGTTAGATCATTAATTGAATATTAACTATTGTGTGGTTTCAACCAGAGTTGAGCTGCACAGTGAACAAGTATTTCAACACGTTTCATGACAGACTAACATTCATATCAAACAGAGTTCATGAAAAAGTTCAAAAAGACCGCATTTTTCCTTTATTTTGCAGTTTTTGAACTTTTTTTAATTTTTTTACTTTTTCATAATTTCTGAAAGTATTTGCATATTTTATGATCAAACTATTTAGTTGAACATAATCCCTTCTTCATCTGATTAGCCAATTTAACATGTAACACTGTGATGTATTTTCTGATTTTTGCAGGAAGGTTTTGCACGAGTTTTTATGCAGCATCCAATTACATTATACACCTACCCACCTACTCATATTCAAATATAATTTCATGTGTACAGTAAATATTTTTTGTGCCCTTGATAAATTATAAGTTCTCTCATGCATAGGTATATCACCCTCTGCACAATCCTACAATCCATCACAAAATGATGTCGAAGTGAGACCAAGCGATTCTCCGCCATTGGATACAGAAAGACAGGATGGCTGTGCCATATCGGGTGATAGTATGTCCTATGTTGGTGTTACAGCTGTGAGCCATGCTACAGTGCCTCCCTATGGTGAGTGTTTAAAAAGGTTTGGCTAATTTCTGGATTGATTTGAATGGAAGCAGTCTAAAGTAAAACAGTTTAAATAATGAAGGGACCACAGGAATATGCCAGAAGTATAGCAAAGGGATGGGAATAAAAATAGTCAGCATGATGTTTGTCTAATTTTCGAACAATATTTTGTACGTATGACACATTTGCTAATATGCTTGTAATTGCATCGCTGATTTGAAAACTAAAATACTTTGTTCAAGTAAAACCATTAATTCTGTAAAGTACATCAATTGACTTGTAGGGCTTCATTGTCTATTTAGCTGAAAAGGTAATGAAGCACTAAAGAAAGTTAATGTTCACAATGCAAATTCCGTCAAAAATATTTAAAGTTAAAAACACCCAAAATAATTTAAGAAAAACTATGACCTTTTTGTAAGGTCTTTGTACCCACTTGCCAGTACTATAAAGAATCAAAGGCCAAATAGTTTGTGATGGAAGTGAGGAAAAACTGTATATTGTTAATGTCAAAAGTGATAGTTCTTAAAGGTACTGAAAATGTGTTTTTTTTCCCTTCACATAAGATCTTGTCTTTCTTGACCATTTCAAAAGATATCATTGGCGAATTTTGTTTCATGGTAAGCTGATTTTACATCTGATATTAATATATTGTTACCATTTCTTGCTGGTTCAGCAGATAATCTCGAAAAAGAAAGAATCGTATGTCAAGCAACATCATCAATTGACCCGGAGTTGAACACTCAAGAAAACTTTAATGAAACAGGGATCGCAGCTGCAGAAGCTGGAAATCTGCAAGAATGCCGTAACAGTAAGTCATTTCAAAAGAAGTGCAAACGACACAAATATATCACTGTGATAGCATTTGAAATGAGAATTGCTAAGTTTCTGCCCAATCAGACTTGTCTAAAACACTGTTATGAGAAATCAAATGATGCCAAAATGCTCAAAATCATTTAAATCCAGTGTATTTTTCACTAATCTGTTGAAATTCAGCGGAAAAAATTTAGCTCCAAATTCCAATGTAATGGATGATTATAGTTTTGCTATACTGATGCAGAAAAAACAAAAAAGACCCAGGCTAAGACCATAAGAATTGATGCAGGCCATCATATCATCACACCGTCTCACAGATTGGTCAACACTATGTCAGTCTTGAACATCACATCAATCTCTCACTTACTATGTCATAAAGCATTTTTAACAAACCTGCTACTCACGACAACTTTATATTTGCTAACATGGCTAAATAAACCTATCTGCCAGTCACATTATCACATCCAAAACACATCACATATTAACCATGTCAGCTCTTACAAAATTCAAGATACGTCAAAAACAAGTCCCATCCAGCCATTTCTTATCGTCACTGTGTAAAAAACAAACAACAAAATATTGTCTTAAACAGTTCGTAAGCAACACTGCAGTGTTTATAACATCTCAAGAAAACATGCTGCTCTGTGGAGCTTCCTCAACACTCCCGAATTTATGGCGAGATCTTGCCAGGAATCCCATACATATGACCTAGAAGGGGTCATAGGTCACCCTCAAGGCTGCTATAAGGCTGCGTTTCACAAAAAACGGTTAGGGGGGCTGGAGGAATTCAGGGGGATTCGAAAATTTTGTGGGTGGTGGAGGGGGGGACTTGAAAATTTTGCTCTACCTGTAGGGGGGGGACTTGACGATTTTTGGGTCCCTTTTGAGTTTTACATTTTCCAATTCCAAGTTTTTGTAGGTAATTCAATGAAAATGAATACCATTTTATGTCTTCAAATGTTGTAATGTTAGTAATAATTTAACAAAATCTAGAACCATTTTGTCACATTTCATGACTTTTATCTCGAAAAAATCTTAACGTGTTATTTGTCGTAAAAAACAAACTTGAGCCTCGTAACAGGGCAGAAGCTGCAACTGTTAATGATTTCTGCAACAGTTTCTTGCTATCTCCCTACAGCATGGTCAAACATACAATATTTAGTTTGTCGACAAAGCCTGTATATATAAATGTAAATATGTATTTGGTGATAATTTAAGTGGAGTCCAGACTGACAGTCAGTTGTCAGTGATACAAATGCATGGTACACATACATAGGCTGTGATAGCAAGCTAAATACTGGACAATTCAACATGCTGTAGGGAGTAGAACAAGAACGCAGTTGTAAAACTAAACAAAAATATTGCCAAAATTATCAAAGTTAATACAGCTACTGCCTACGGGTAGTGTCATATCAGATACTACCATGCTACTGCAGTGTCACTGTCACTACATACCTGAACAGTGACAGAGACAGCTCTGACTCTGATGTACATGGTAGTTGAAGAAGAGTTTTGGTCAAATGACACTCATGACAGTGAAACTCACTTGTACACAAGATCATGCCAGAAAGCAACACAAGGAAGAAAACATAGAAATGTTTGAATTCTGGCATATGAGAATAATCAAATATTAAAGAAAAAAGATGGGGTCACCATGCTTGATTTTCTAAATTTTCACACTCTTATTATAAAATGATACAGAAGTAAAACTTTGAATAGTAAAGACTAAAAGAAAAAAATATGTGACCAAATGGAATTATTTATTTTTTAACCAAATTTGCAATTATCACACCCAAAATTTCAGAGATTAAAACATTTATTTGATGGAATATTTTAACCTTCCGGTATTGTCAATTTTGAGTAGCATCTAATTCATACAGGTCTTGTAGTTTTGAAACAATTTTTTGGTAGGTCACTGTGCAATACGGCAATTAGCCAGAATTCACAATTTTCCTACTCTCTCATGATTGCATTTTGTGTGCTCTTCAACAGGAGCAATTGACCTGGCCAGAGTTGGATTAATTCAAGTTGGCTTTTAGACCAATAAATCTAAAAAATTAACTGATGCATTTAAAGAACTTGCCTTGGGAATATGACTATACAAAGTGCTAATACAGGTAGTGTTGAACACCTGTGAGCAGAACGGCGCAATACATGTTTATTTTTTCTGCGCTCACATCCTTTACAAATATGCGGGCCTGTGATAGTTGGGGGGACTTGAAAAAATTTGACCATATAGAGGGGGGCATTTGAAAATTTTTTAGGGTACTTAGGGGGGATCTGAAAAAAAATAAGATTCCAATCGAGATTCCTCCAGCCCCCCCCCCCCCATCGTTATTTGTGAACGCAGCCTAACACCTTGAGACCCTGCTGTGTGGCAACATGCGACTCTACCTTTAGGTTTATTAAAACATGTAACTGACTTGGCAATGTAGCGTCTATGCCTGGATGTGCTCTTGCCCCTGAATCCATGCAAACACTATGTCTCTGTCATTGTTCTGTGTCTGCTTGTAATACAATTTTGACAGCTACTAAGAAATGTGCACACAAGTATACTGCACAAAAAATACTTAAACATACATTTGAATTATTCAGGATAAGACATTTAACACCAAACTTTTATGATCAAAATTCATAATCACTAAATTCAAATAATCACGCTCAGAAGGGATTTTTTATGAAATTTGAGTGAATAATGCGGCAGTGAAAATGCAAAGTCATTGATAATTGCATTGGCCTAGTGGACGTTATTGATTTAAAACCGATATTATGCCAAGGAGAAAACTACAAGAGAGAATTACTGTTATTAGACATGATATTGCTAACTGATTTTCTTGACTAGTGTCTCTGTACGTGTGTTTTTATCATGGTGGTGTTAATGTTAAGCCAATGTAGGCTGCCAACTCTGAAAGGTCATTTAATAGGTTAATTAGTAATTAATTAACAGGATGTTCTAAATGTTATTGCACTGTGAGAACCATCCATACCTTATTGAAGACAATTTGATGCTGTGCCGCTGCTGGACATATGTTCCAAATACAAATGTTCCAAATACAAACATAGAGCCAATGTCCCTGAAGCTACTACAGACATGGATACACAATTAAGTATTTCCTGAATGTATGAAATTATATCAGGTCATCCTAAGGATCAGACCTGTATACCAAATATTACAGCTGTCTGACCAGCTGTTTTGAAAAAACAAGTGACCTAACAGTCAACAGAGCTCCGCTGTGTTATAACTTTTTGCGTCGTGTGTTGATGACGAAGGTGGATATCTTTGATAGCTCATTTCAGGACAGCCTGACCAAATATGGCAAAATTAGCTGCAAAAATACAAAGTTGAAGATTTCATAAAAATGTCAATATATTACATCAATATAAACCTTGGGAACCTGTTACCAAATATCCATGCTATCAGATGAGTAACTTTTGAGAAACAAACATTTTGGGCAAAAATTGACCCAAAAATAAAGAAATTAAAGATTTCATCACAATTTCAATATATTACACTAAGGCAACCCCTGGGAACCTGCAAAGCTATCAGATAAGTAGTTTTTGAGAAACAAATTTTTTGAGCAAAAATGGCAAAAATTGCGCCAAAAATACAAAATTGCAGATTTCATCATAATTTCGATATATCATCTTAAACCATCTTGTAGCGCGCAAACAAATCCTTTAAGACTCAAAATAATTTGTCTGCGACTACTGTGCAATTGTCATCTATGAATGATATTCCGTAATGCGTTCCTCCATAAATAAGACAAAGCAAATATCCGATAATCATCACGGGGTTTATTCGAATATAAGCAAGTCTCCCAGATAACGTATAAGAACGTAATGGAACGTTTAACTGAAATAATCAGAAAAATACACACAAAAAAATAAGAACTAAGCTAAAATTCACACTCTGTAATGACTCAGGGGTCAAAGGTCAAATCAGTGGGTCAAGTCATAGGACCTGTCTCATTAAGCGCCCTCTAACGGTGACTGAACGCTTACCTTTGTTTACAAGATCTCATTTGCATAAGCAGCCTTGACTTACAGAGCATGAACAATTTAACTGCTTTGCAACAGTTATAACTAAATCAAAGTTGCATGAAAATACAATCACTAAAGCAACTAAACTAATAAGTCTTAGATCAAACATGAATCAACTCAATCAATGTCCGCATGAGTGTTCTTTGTCCTTGGTCATTGTCCGTATAGATTTGCCTTGCAGGGGCGACGCCCTTGTATGCACAAGGCCAAAAGAGTTTCCTTGGAAAACTCATTCAGCTGTTAACTCAATATACAATAAGATAGGTGCTTACCGGATATTTTGTGGGTTCATAGACAACTGTAGCACTGAACAGGCTGAAAACGTCTTTACAAGCAATTCTGGCGAGAAAAATGTGCTATGATCTCCTTGACTTGAACATTTCAAGGAGGTGTATTCCACACTAAAGGCTGATAGGCCACGTAGTGTCTTTCTATGCATCGCGTTGTGTAATAGAAAGGTAAACACTGGTTGTATCAATGAACTCAGTCTTGAAAACGTGTTATGGGTCAACACACTCTACGCTGATATCAATTGGAATCTGTAATCTCTTACTCCAAATAGTGAACAGACAATTTTGGCCGTAACACATCTGTAGAAACCTGTACACCAAATATCAAACATATCACACAAGTACTTTTTGAGAATAATTTTTTTGACAGTAAATGGCAGTAAATTGCCCAAAAATACAAAATTGTAGATATCATCATAATTTGAATATATAATATTTGATCATTACTATGAACCTGTATACAAAATATCAAAGCTGTCAGACAAGCGGTTTTGAAGAAAAAGAATTTTGACCAAAAATGACAAAAAAATTCCTTAAAACACAAATTTGCATATTTCATCACAATTTGAACAAATCCAAGTTGGGTCATCCCTAGGACCTGTACACCAAATATCAAGCCGTCTGACCAGCAGTTATGAAGAAGAAGATTTTTAAAAAAACGCCTTTTTTTGCACTTATTTGCATTTTTTCAACAATATCAAAAAATAAAATAGTTTCTCGTAATCATATTTGCATCTACACACAAATATAAGACCTGTAAGTACTGACAGTAAAGTCTATAGTAGCTAAAAAATTCGATAAAAATTCGATAATTATGCAAATTGGAAAATCATTGAAATGGTACTGCTAGATGTCATTGCATTGTACCACAGCACTACGAGATCAACATATCTACAAGTTTTATCAAATTTGCTGCTGCAGTATTTCTGGACAATCACTCTCATTACGACTGTTTACTCACATTAGCAATTAACTGACATGACACTCTACATGTGTTTGAACACTGGTACAGCACTGGAAGATCAATATATACATACATATATATATATATATATATATATATATATATATATATATATATTATATATATATATATATATAATATATACACTAGCTGTGGAAACGCAGCTATGTTGGTGGGGTAGTGTGTGTCGCTATATGGGTCATCAAAAGGTCAACCCTGCCATGGATAGCTGTGGGCCAACTGGCAGTGAAAATGGGTATATTACGATGACACAACTTATTTCAGAACTTTGAATGGGTGATGGCCGTTCAAAAAATCTTGAGTACTCCTTGGAAAATCAGCCTAATTACGTAAACGAACAAGATATTTTGTTCACAAAAGGAGTTCGGGAATGAGCAACAGAGTTCAGGCAGGTATAGGTCATTTTATCGAATTATGACACACTCACTTTGGTTTATTTTGCCTATTCACTTTCGAACGCACGACGTCCTTATTAGCGGATCAAAAACGCTTCTTGAGTGAAAATCTTGAGTACTTCTTGGAAAATCAGCCGAATTACATAAACGAACCACAGACTAAATTTGTTCACAAAAGGAGTTAGGGAAAGAGCAATAATCAGCGTTCAGGCAGGTATAGGTCATTTTATTGAATTACACTCACTTTGGTTTATTTTGCCATTCAAAGTTCTGACGTAAGTTGTGTCGTCGTAACAGACCCATTTTCACTGCCAGATGGCACACAGCCATCCGGTGCGGGGTTGACCTTTTTGAGGACCCACATAGCGATGCACTCTACCCCGCCAACAGATAGCTACATTTTCACAGCTACGTACTAATCTACAAACCAATTTAAAATTTCATAACTCACTACTGCAAAACCAGTTTCAGAAATGTTGAACAAAAATGTACCCTCCCCTCCAATAGAAATGGTCATCATTTGAATGAATGTGAAAACTTCCTAGTAGCAATGGAGTTAGTCAACGTTTCACCTGATTCAAGATGATTGCTTCGGATTGCCAAGCTATATTTCAGAGCTAATTTATCATTTTCTAATTGTCTGAATTCCCTTGCAAGCTTAGATCTTTTGTATTCATTTTCTGAAAAGTGTATGATAAAAAAGTGCCCTATGCTAGACATACTGACATGCTAACACCATGTGTGTATGAAAATCGACATTAGGATTTATTATAATTATTATATTTATTATTATTACAATTGTTTCAAATGCACTACACGTACGTCTCAGCGCATTGTACATAGCTGGATAAAATAATTTAAAAAGAACAACTACACAAGAAATTAAAACAGAAAATTACACATAAAATTCATTTACCTGTTGTCTGCCTATTGATCTTCTACAATCAACAAATTACTTGTTTATCAGAGTAAGATCAATCAATACCCTATCTGGGCCTAATAATTACCTACTGAATTGTCCAGGGCCATATTGGGCTATATGGAATTGAATTATAAATGTTCTTAAATTCCTTATTCACTAAAGTTGGGTCTTTAAACCCATGTGTAAGTTGAAAAAATCGGGGTTTTCCCCTGTATGTTGACAATTCTGTGTTTGTGATATCTTTAATTAGCATTTACACCAATCAATAATTTTGAAGCATTATAATAGTCACTTTTATAAAAAGAGTTGCAATATTTAGTTAAATCACTGCACAATCTAAATTTGATGAAACACCAAATATGTCTTGCAAATGGATTAGTCCATGATTGCTAAATAACGTGTTCTTTGCCTGTAGGTTCTCACCAAAATGACACATCCTCAACAAATATGACAACAGGATTGAATCAACTCAGCAAATATCTTGGCAGTTTGGCAAACAAGATCGGAAAACGTAAGAGTGTATCATTTGGTTTACCAATGCAGCCAAGCTATGCTTTTTTGATAAATATGATTAATTATGACATCAAGCAAGACATCCCTTCATAGTACCTGAATGGTGTGCAATCCAGTGTCACTGGGTCAATGATGCATGAGGATTTTTGAGTATGCGATAAATGCAAAATAATTTTACATTTTACATTTGTTCTATTTCTAATTACAAAGACATTTCCCACTTTTTTGATGCTCATCTGATGAAAAAAATACCGTCAATGACACTGGGCTCACATTTGTTTCAATGCAGCAGGCCAGAGTGAGTATACTTAACTAAGTTTAACCCCTGGAAACATACATACTAAATTTCAAAGCAATCGGACGAGCAGTTTCAGAGAAAATTTTTTGACCAAAAATGGGAAAAAATGCCCCAAAAATACAAATAGAAAATTTCACCATAATTTGAAAACACTCAACTAAGGTTGCCTTTAGGTACATGCATACCAAATTCCAAAGCAATCAGATTCGTTAATTCAGAGAAAATGATTTTTTTACCAAAATTGCAAAAATTTGCCTCAAAAACAAATACAAAAATGTTCCACAATTTCCACAATTTTTACACATTTACCGTAGAATCAAGAGTATCAAGTTTCAAAGCAATCTAATAGATACTTTGGGGGGAAATGATTTTTTGACCAAAATGGGGAAAAATTCCCCCAAAAAACACGATTATGAACATTTCACCACAAATTGAACAAATCTAACAGGAGACAACCCTAGAATCATGCATATTCAATTTAAAGGCAATAGAACGAGATCTTTCTGAGAAGATTTTATGACCAAAAACGGGAAAATTGCCCCAAAAATTCAACTATCAAAATTTCACCGCAATTTGAAAAATTTAAATCAAAGTCACCATAAAGAACCTGCATACCAGGTTTCACCTTAATCTGACCAGTGGTTACAGAGTTTTAGCAAATTGCAGGATTTTTCCTTTTAACCTCATTTGCATATTTTTGAAACTTACATGTTCATTGGAACAAAGTCACATCTCCACTCCTGGGTGCATCTGTCCACCAAATACTAAGATGGGGGTGCTGTGTTTTAGGAGTTTTTGATATGGACGGACATACATCCGCACATACTAACATACATATATACAAACATACAGACAGCGCTGACTTACATATAAGCTCTCTTTGCTATATATACATATACCAAATGTGAGCTAAAATCAGCATAACATTGTTGATACTGCCACTACTCATGACAAGTACTAAGTAAAGTTTAATTGTTACATATATTTCATATTGTCCTACTCCATCTTATGATCAGGAACAAATTATTCAGTAATAGCCAGCTAGTTTTGGAGACTCCAAAAACCTTCACTAATGGTAAAATCTCTATCAGCTTTATTGTCTTATCATATAATTTCCATTTACATTATTGTTGCTTTCAAATGTACAGGTTCAAGCACCTTATTCGCGATTTTTGACAGTGAATTTCATTTGAAAAGTTAATAATATGTCAAATACAAAAGCTAATACTCGACAACGTTTCTTTCTTACATTTATAACCAGATGATCTTCATGTTATGCTCTTTCATGCTGAGAAGACTTGACCATCGACCAATCCATAAACGAGAAGAGGGAGAACATTAAAGACCCACTCAGCTTGTTTGCTAAACTTCAAGAAGCTGGCCATATAAATGAGAGTCACTGTAACATCTTGGTGCATCTTCTGCAAGCAGCATATCTTGACATGTTGGCGATTGAGGTCAGAGTCAGATATGAATTCGGATTTGATGAAGATATCGATGATAATGATTTTAAGGAAATGGTCAATAAGAAACTTAGACAATTAGAACAAGCAAAAGGTAATGTTTAAGATTTCAACAAGTTTACACCAGTATAAATCATTCCCTTCATGACATTATAGAAAGGGAGAACTAACAATTGGTATAATTTATCTTAATTCCCAGTACTATGACACACAATCCATATAAATTAACTTGAATATGCATTAGTTCAGATCAGATGGCAGCACAGTGTCAAAATCTTCACATATTGACAATTTACTTTTCTTTCTCAAAGAAATCGTTATATCACATAGTCGCGTTACACAAGATTATAACCATGTTGGTTAATAATTGTAATTTATTATGTCTGTCTTTGGATGGTAGTCCAACCAGAACAGCATTACAGTGGTCCATTTTAGATTAGAGAAGGTTATGAATGACTTCAATTCGTAAAGTATTGATTAATGTGACCAATTGTCTCGAGGCATGCATACATTTGCATGTGAGGGCAGTGCACTTCCTGAAGGTCTCACCAATATTATGAGGTGAACTTGCAAGGTGAATAACAGAAGGGACAATGTTGATAGAGTCGATGATATGAAGTGTTTGGGTAAACATAGATCTAATGTGTATTTTGCAATCTTGAAATCAGCATCAGTAAGTCATTGTCAATGGTGTCAAAATACACATTTGCCTTCATCAAGTGCCCTGCATAAATCAATGGCAACTGTGGCAAGTACACCTTAAGGTAGAACGCACCTCGGGGACAGACATTCGGACTCTCAAACTTTTACAATTCTCCTCTGATCTACCACATGTGGGGGTTAATTTTAAAGCTCGTGGCGAAAGAAAACTTTTCAACGTCTTAGTTTTTCGAAATTCTCCATAGAGTTAACACACAAATGGCAGCCATTTTGAATTTCTAATTTCGGTAAATCTTGGGTAATTTGTTTCCCTAGTACCAAAATTTGCACGGTGACCCCCTATTTTTATTCTTGATTTTGAAAGAGAATGATTGAAAGATTCCTTGAAGGAAGTTTGAGCAAAAGTTTAAGTCTTTCACTTTTGAGGCGCATACTACGGTACTAGTACCTTAATCAGCGCAGTGATTTCCCCTGCTGATTGAAAAGGCTCGGCAATGAATTTTCCCGGTTCGTATAACATCCTATGTGTGTTAAGGTTTTGATAAGTCGTGCAGTTCTGTAAATGTTTTCTCCTGCACCTATGTCTACCTTCAAGTGTACACGTGTATTGTTAAGTGTCAGGTCTTCATTTCAAAGTTTGCCTCCTTCACCTGATGATTATGAATCAATTCGGCTTCTTGTAGTAAAGTGACGTAATTACCAACTCTCCAACGCATGCATCATACATGGTACCTTTCATAGGACAGTTCAGTCTGTTGTGATTTGGTTTGTTTCAACACCATGAACACCTACAGTCAAAATTTTGTTTGTTGTTCATTGGCAGCTTGATTGGTTTATGGTGGCGTTATTAATAGCGAGTTTGAGTTTTTGATGAGAGTTCATCATTACTTTTAGTTTGTTAAATCCACCACAGGCTTGATGGTCATTCTCCTGGCTTGATTGCATCACATTATCATTACATGCACTGCCACGGGGTTTCAAAAGCATGCTGCTTGCTTGCTTTTAAAGCTGCATTCACAAACACCTCTGCAGGGTGGTGAAAGAATTGATGGAGACCTGAAAATATCAAGGGTATTTTGGGAGGTAATTTAAAGGATTTGGGGACTTAAAGAAGGACTGTCCCTTCATTGATATGAAATATATGTTGGGTTGTTAATGTTGCTAATTTTTTAGTGGTTTTGTTTTGTGTACTGCAGTTTCTTGTTCTACTCTCTGAAGCAAGACGAAAAGTCAAACACAGCCATATACGTACGGTCAACATTGTTATAGTATGAAATTGAATAAAAGTCCAGACTAGAATTTATTGATCATCAATAACAATTATGATTATGGTTTTCCAAACAGGATTTTCTTATTCTTGTATGCTGTTGGGAGTAGAACAAGAAGCTACCGGTACAGTCGATACATATGGAACAAAACCTTTCTTACGTGATCATAAAGGGCCAATAGCTGTAATATGTATTTACCTACATGTACATTTGCAGTTTGGCTTGTAATTGTACAGAGACACTATTATTATCATCATGAAACTTATTACAGCGTAAAATTAATGTTTAACAACTCTTTAAGTTATATATTTTCATATTACAGATGAAGCATGTTTTGTCCTGAAAATAGAATAGTTTACCTTTAGATTGTCATAGAAGTGAAATAATTTTAGGCGAAATTCCAATATCATTTATGTATTTGTTGTCCACATCTCACTGCATGAAACCGCAATAATACAGATAAATTCACATTAATGAGTTGCCTGTATTATAGAATAATACACGTGAATTCACATGAATCCACATGAATACAGGCTTTCTGAATACAAACAATTGATTATTATCTGTATTCACCTGTATATGCACTATTCAGCTAAAATACAGGCAATAATTCATGCTAATACAGTAAGTATTATAGCGTTTTTATGCAGTGTCTGAACTTTCAAATGACCTATTTGAATCAATGACCTATTTGAATGTTTGTTTCAATTGTCAAACATATTTGCCTAATAGACTCTGATGTTATTGAAATTTTTGTGAGAAAGGGGGAGTTTGTAAAGGGGCATTTTTAAAAAATTGAGAACTTGTTTTGAACCACACCCCATCCCCACCACCACTGCCACCACAACCAACTCAAGAGGTGTTTGTGAATACAGCCTAACAGCCTCATTTATTCTTTAGTCGACTGCCTTTTCTTAAGTCAGATCAGCTTCCTTTAGTGATTTCCTAACAAATTTGTTGGCACAGAGGCCTACAACTATTCAATCAGGAATCATTTCTTCCAGTAGAATGTCATATTTACAAAGCTAAGCAGCCATACAGTTTTATTACAAAGCTGCAGTTCATTGATTTACCAAATTGTTGAATATTGATGCTAAAAATGACACTTGGTGGAGAATCGAGTAGTCTCCAAACTTATTCCAAAACACAGAAATCTTTGTTATGTTCTTATCAGTGAGTCCAAACCCAGCAGAATTCCATCTAGTTTGTTTTGTTTTCAGTTATGCCAAGGAATTTGTTTATCATGAGTGACCTACATGTATATTCTTTGTCATCACCATTGAACTGGTGCAGATGGGATCGAATGTGAGAGCCATTTTGGCCTTCCACTTTGTTATGAAAATTGAAAGTGTCTGTTGCCTGGAATTGAAATGCTGCCAATTCCATCATTTCATTTCTGACACAAGTTTAACTAAGCAGTCGGATGAGAAGCAAGCAAACAACCACTATAAATCTCAACCTCATAAGCACTCTGGCAGTGCCATGCTTGTTGACATCCGTTAAGGGGGCTTATGAGCTAAACCTTCTCATAGAGGCAACACAGCCACAAATAACACGTATTTTTTTTGCAGGAAGGTCAGGACAATCCCCACTTCGACCTGATGGCTCTCCTCCTCAGAGAGAGATCCCATGTAAAACTTGCCAAAGTCATTTCAAAGAAAGAGAGGAAGAATTAGAAAGGAAATATGAAAAAACCAATCTGAATCAAAACATAACCTCTTTATTGTATTACAAGAAAGAAATAATGCAGAAAAGCAAATGCAAAAGAACATGACCATTGTGACAAAGAACAAAAAAAGCTCAGAATAGCACTGACAAAATCAGAGTCTGATTTAAAACAAGTACAAGATAAGCTAGAATTAGCTAAGCAAGAGAGGACAAGGCTAGAAAGACAAAATGAAATGACGAGAAAAGAAGTAGAAAGAGTTCAAGATTTTCAAAGAAAGAAAAGGAAAGCCTGGAAAATGCTAAATCTAACTCAGAGTCAATATCACAACAAATACAGGATCAGCTAGACAGAGTCATTCAAGAGCGGACAAGATTAGAAACACAGCTTACAGAGACTAAACAAGAAGCAGCTAAAGTTCAAGATTTGCAACAGAAAATAAAATGTTAAAAACTGCACAAACAAAATTAGAGATAGATGTAAAACAGGTGGAGGAAAAGCTGAGCATGGTTGTTGAAGAAAGAAATGTACTAAATCAACGACTTCAAAAAAAGGAAGACGTAGAAAAAAAACTTATGAAAGCTTGCACAAAATCCAAGTCAGATTTAAAACAAGTACAGGACAAGTTAGAGATAGCCATTCAAGAAAGAAGCACTCTAGAAAGGCAACTAAAAATGGCCAAAAAAGAAGTCGAAAAAGTTCAAGATTTTCACAACAAAGAAACGGAAAAGCTGAAAATTGCTAACTCTAAATCAGAGTCATTTTCACAACAAATACAGGGTGAGCTAGAGAGAGTCATTAAGGAGAGGACAAGATTAGAAATGCAGCTTGCAGAAACTGAACAAGAAGTAGCAAAATTCCAGATATGGAAAAAGAAAATGAACAAATAAGATCGCACATGATAAACTAGAGACAGATATAAAACTACTAGAACAGCAACTTGGAGATACAGTGAAAGAACTGGCATGTGTTCAGCATCAGTACAAGGAAGCAAAAGAAAAAACTGAGAAATTGATTGCAAAAGGTAAGTATTCAATTGAAAGGAGACTTAGTGGAGTACAATAGTCACAGAAGAGTCATAGAGTCTTGAAATCCAATATTAAATTCTATAGAATCAACACATGAATATTCATTAGCTGAACAAGAAACCTAAGTGGTGAACGTGGAGGGAAATTTGGAATAGCCAACTTTTGTTGAAATGAAAAAATTGTCCATTGCCAGTATCCAGAAATTTTCCAAAACAGCTACAGTTTTTGTCAGCATTTCAGTCACTATCATTAACGATTTACCAATTATCAAAGCTGAGTGCCCAAAATGAAGCTTGGACAAGTCGTCTCTTGTATGTGTGAAGCATGTGCAATGACACTCTCTTGAAAAATTACTTGTGCCTCCATGTTAGCGTAGACAGTCACAAGTCAAAGAAGTTGTGATACTAGAAGAAGCCTATTTTGAACACATTTTTCCAAATAATCACTCTTTGTTCAGCCCATCTCCCTTTCATTATTGTAAGATGTCCTTTGTATCATTTCACTGTCAATTAAGCTTGAAACCAATGTAAGCTACAGATAAAAACCCCATATTCCACCACAAACTAGGATGTAAAGTTTTGGATGATTTTTGGTAGTAGGAATTCTTTTGCAATTAACAAGAAATATATGATACCATAAACTCTAAATAGAGTGCAGAATGAGGTCTAAATATGACACTTTCATCAACAAAATGAATTTATATAGCATTTGAATAGTGCAACTGAGTTATTATTTTTTTATTATTATTATTATATCTTTATTTCGGATTTGAGCGTCCATATTATAGTCAAATAAGGCAATAGTATGAAAATTCAGTTACAAAATTAAATTATGGTTGAAAAGATAGAAAAATTGATTATATCTACATACATAATCCAATGGGTTTCTTTTTAAACAGACATTTAAACATAGAGTAACTTATTCCAGTGTTTTACCATCTCTGAGTTGAAATACAATGATTTACATACATTTCGTACAATTGCATTGCTACTTTTCAAAAGTCTTTGTCTCAGGCTGTTAATCTGATTTCTCAGAAGAGCATCAAAGTTGCTTATTCTGTTAGATACAAACATTAGACTCGCGCTGCTCCGTTTCTCATAACCCAATAACAGTCGTGCAGCATTATTGTAAGCAACTTTCAGTTTTTTTCAAGACATTTGCATAATAGCTATTGGTCCCCCATACAACTGATAACAATAACGCTTTAAATAGAATGCATTTAACATGAAAAGTACACATGTGGAATTTTCTCTTTAGCATATTCGCTACTACGTAAAAATATCTCGTCTGCTGCGCTCAATGTCATCATCATCTCTGAAATGGTCAGTTAACACGAACCCTAGATGTTTTTTTCTTAACAACAAAGGTTAATTTAACCCCGTTCAGATACACACATGGAATGTGCCGAATCTTACTGTGATTCGCAAACACGCACATACAGTTAGTCTTTTTACTGTTGAAAATGATGTCGTGAATATCACTATAATGAGTACAGAGATCTATTAACTTTTGTGTACCTTTGACTAAAGGACTAATCAAGCAGATATCATCCGCGTACATTAAGTGATTAACAAAAATGCCACCAATATTACAGCCAGTATTCAAGTTTGATAAGAGAACAATCAAATTATCAAAATAGATATTAAAGAGCTTTGGTGATAAAATACCACCTTGCTTTACACCGTTAGTGACAGAAAACCCTCAGATAAACATGTACCCCAACGAATAATAATAATTTGAGTTCGATACCATTTGACAAGAAATCTGACAAAGTAAATGGGAATTTTACGTTGAATTAATTTCTTGAAAAGCGTTCAATGGTTCACTCTGTCAAAAGCCTTAGAGGCGTCCATAAATGTAATAAATACATTACTACCATGTTGTCTATGATAATTGATAATTTCCTTCAAAATAAAGACGCACATATCAGTGGAATGTCCTGACTTAAAACCAAATTGGTTATCAGTCGTTCCCAGAAAAGAATCAATGTGACGCAATAAACAAGTTCAATTATTTTAGAAGCAATAGTGGAAAGTGCAACAGGACGATAATTGTTTTTATCTGTAATATCACTATTTTTGTCTTTGATAATTGGAACAAGGATAGTGTTAGAAAGTCGTCTAGGGCAAACTACATGGACAAGCATAGCTGTTAAGCACATACTTAGCAAAACAGAAACTTTCTGACAGGCAAATATAAGTGCTCAGCGGCAAGATAATCTGAACCAGACGTTTTTCCAGTCTGTAGCTTACTAATTGCATCACTTATGTCACCTGGTAATACAGTGAAATTGTCTTGCAGTGAACAACTGTTCATAGCATCTAAAACAAATTCCTGATCCCTATTATTGTTTACAGAATTATAAATATCATGATAATGGTTACGCCACATTTCAACAATATTTGCATCACCTGTACATCCATTAACATTATTTGGCCTACTCAAATTTTTAGTATTGTTAACAGACTTCCAAAATTTGTCATATTTGCTAGAGGACAGATTTTTCGCCATAGCATCGGCTTTTATCTGTTCCTCATTACGGCAACACAGACGCAGAGCATACTTAAATTGCGCATGCGTGCGGCGTTTAAGGTCATACAATGGACCACTCTCGGAACCAGAGTTCTTATCGCGCGTACGCTCATAAGTATCTCTGGCACAGGCAGATTAATATTCATGTGACCTCGAGTCATTGGAACGTAAATGAACTACTTTTTTACCTGTCGCGCACTGTGGCTATGGTATTGCCACAGTAACGCGCGGCAGTTCGAATTCGTTCCAGCACGCGCACAGTTATCTACAAATTTATAATAAAAAACGCCATTTTCTCTTTCAGTGTTTATTCATTGTTCTTTCTTGAGTGTTCATATATACGGCCTTGGTAAATAACTTCGAGTGCAGGAGGGGTCACAATTCAAGAAAATACATCATCAGCAGACGATACAGGGGATTCGCCAAGAGGTCAGAACAGGTCAAAGACTTATTTCTTCCCGAATAATTACACTATTTAAAAGTAGTTCCAATGGTAATTATATTTTTCCAGTTCGTGTTTTGCTATAAACTTATAGTGATTAGTTTTCAAACCGATGAACATGTTTGCATCGAGGATGGACTTTGTATTTTCGGCGAGTTCGTATCGGTGTCGGTTTTTCGAGCTGACTTCCGCTTTGCGGATTGGTATGTGGTGATTTACCACGTAAACAAGACACCTGTGGCAGATTCATTATCGGCGACAGCGCAGGAATTGTGGGAAAGACACGCCGATAAGCACTCTGCGGTGGAGATTGACAATGGACCTGTCCTGGGTTTACCAGAAATCACGCCAGAGCTTAAACGAATCACGTGCAATAGAATGAATCTGTCTCACATTGTCATTCCACCCTGGAATATTAAAATTCGTACTTTTGGTGGGTGGTGTAATTTTAGTGCCAGCAACATATAAACTATCAATAATATTGTCATAAAACTTCAAGATACAATCAACATGATTGTAATATTACAATGAATATCTTTACAACATAATGCTAAATTGGAATATCAACTTCAGAAAGAAGCCTATCTGAATTCACATACTCATTGCGTTGTTTAGTACTAACCTTGGACCAGTTTAAGCGAACATCTGTATCATTCTTAACCGAGTCATTACTTTCACATGAAGGTATGGTACCAATGTCACACTTAATACAAAGTGGGAAATGGTCAGAAACGATTACATCATACAAAATTTCTACAGACTCAATACATTGATGAGCTGTGTATGAAGAAATACAATGATCTAGCCAGGATGTTGTGCCATGCACGTCACTAACATATGTGAAAGAAGTTATATATGCATGTATTTAGATTTGTATATATCCATTGTTATATAGAGATGAAGAGAATATAATTTATACAATTTAGTCACTCTTATGCATTTATTTATGAATTAAAATAGTCCATAGTTGTTGAGTCTTAAAACATTTTTTTAATATTTTTTTTTAAATTTGAAATATTAGTCACAGGCCTAGGCCACTACTGTAACAATAGACGCTAACTTTGTTGAAGTCAATGACAATTACAAAGGAATGTTAAAAAGGCATTATTCTGCCACCTCTGAATACCAACAAATTTGTTTTGCTGCAGAGAAGAGTGCATCAAAAGTTGAGGCAAAACCAATTGGTGGTACAAAATACATTGGTGAAAAAAGAAAAGTGAAAGGTGAGAGTTGAATGTATCATGGATGGTGGTGATTATTTTATCATTATATACAATTTGTCTGTATTGTATTGAAAAGACCACTTTCAGGATTGAAATTAAACTTTTCTATTGAAACTATTCTATTCAACTATTCTATTGAAATTTCTAGAAACCAAATTGGAATATATGGGAGCCAAATTACCACAATTTGTCAAACTATGTTGTTTCTGTTTGATTATTAAACAGTAGATGACCTGTGAGTCATATAGAATAGTCTGCAGTCATTGAATGTTAGTAGTTTTCCTCACAGAGAAATGACTACTTTGTTGTGTACTGGATTTCTACATTACAAAAAGACTTTTTAAAATAACAAACCACATACTTGATATATTGTTCGTAACAGTTTATTATGCAACATTTATCTTGTATGGAAACTGTGTGCATCCAAAAATGGGTGATAAAATGCTATATTGTAATGAGTTATGAGTTGTACAGGATATTATTCAACTCATTTTACTTTCCTCCATTAAAAATCAATTTTGTTACAGCACAGTAAAAATGCCAGCTCTTAAACTGAAGACAAACAAACAACAGATGTATACGTAATAGTATATTCCACTGTTTGAACATATCAGCTCAGATACACTTATCAATATTACAATGGTTACTAACCTAAGGTAGAATACATAAAGGTTTTGTCCTAATTAAGTCTCAGAGATGAAGTTGCAACACCTTCAGTTGTCAGGTCTTGTTGTTGTTTCTCTGATCTCAAAGGTAACACATTCTTTGGTCAACACGGCATGAAAGAAAATAAAGAAGATGAGTTTATTGATTATGGCTAAAGAAATTGCAATTCTCAGAACATTAATGCAATTGTGCCACCTAAGTAAGCTATAAAAGTCTAAGGTGGTCGACCATATTTTCAATAAACAGAATTACTACAGGCAAAACACATAAGACTACAGAAGCCAAAGTAAAATTTTCGCTATAATATATAGGAATTTCATATCAGAATGCCTAACAACTTGCATAAGCTTGGCTACTTTCAATAACAAACAGAACTTATTAGATCGCTAACTCAAAATCTTGCTATGGTGAGAAATTCACTTGTTATCCACAATGCATTGCAATATTATGTAGTTTGCCCCCTTTAGCACTAGACAAAAGCGATTTAAGGTAGCGAGAATTGATACTTTAATCTGTTTTTAGAGCCCCCTCTCAATACCTTAAAAAATATTTCAAATCCCACTCCTCTATATTATGAAAATATTTAATTCCCCAAACTTGTGTATTGCCAAACATCTAATAAGCCAATAACATCAAATTAAAATTTTGACATTTTAATTTTTGCCTTTGTCATGTCGGAATGTTCAGAATTCAGCTTGCAAACAGCCCCAGTTTATTGTACATCAGTATCGTAATACAGGTAATGTTGACAAGTTGAATATTGTGTTTCAGCATGCTGTGTGGAGATCACAAGAAACTGTATATGATGCAATGAATAGATTTATATATTGAAAAAATATTAATTTTTGCATCTTGTGTAGCTTGTTACAAGGTATCGTTATTTATTTTCTTTTGAAAATTTAATGACACTTATACTTTTTAGAATTTGTTAAGAGTCATGAAGTTCTGTAAATGCTTCCCAAATTGTTTTTGAGCATACTACTCTTTGGTATAGCCATGGCAAACTGTTCAAATCAACACTAATACCAAAGAAACTTTAAATGCCTATTAGAGTTCCTTCAGCTCCCCCACTACCCAGTATTTGTAAATGCACCCTAAGTAGACATAGTGAAACAATCAGATTGCTTCATCTCATCGTAATATTATACATACATCTGACAAGTTTAGAATAATCCAGCTCTGCTAACATCTGCCAGCATTACTACCAATAGATTCGTCTCAGTGATGAAGTTGCCATCTTTTCAGCAATCAGGCCTTTTAACAGCATGATACACATTTCTCTGATCTGAATGGCATTCTTCATGTTTTGGTCAACTTAGAAGGAGAGAAAATAAAGAAGATGAGTTTCATGATTATGGATGAACATCAAATGACTAGTTATGAACAGTGATGAAAGATTTCATGAATGTCAAGCAATGTTGTCAGTGTCACTCTGACACTGGTTGTCATACCATGGAACCTAACTGTACATGTCAATTGAGTCTTTCAACGACTTAATAGCTACTTGAATTGACACTGTAACATTTGCTGTTTCTCTTTCTTTTCCCTAAAGTGACTCAGAGTATTAGCATTGCAAACACAGCACATTATGTGCAATGTTATTGTTGACAAATGAATGGTAGCCGGACTGAAATCCACTATTCAACAAGAACAGTGTGCCCAACCCCCCCCCCCCCAAAAAAAAAAGATTTCTGAGTCCCTTGAAAAATTTATGAAATATTCTTGAGTCACAATGTATAATTTCTAATTCAACTGAAAATTTTCTTGATTTGTCATGGCATGTCAAATAGGCTTTATAGGGCACACTGAACAAGAACATGTCCATTACACACAAATAGGCTGTTTTGACAAGTCAAACTTAACAACCACTTCAACATAATCTTGGGAATGAAACAAAATTTTTGATAACTATCAAACAAAAAATATGAAAAATACTGTACATCACAAATCACAACGACTGAGGCTCAATAATAAACCCTAGATTTGATAACTGTATAAACTACTGGTTTTTGAACACATGTATTTATTATCAAACTATGACTACTGTCACTATGACCCTTGAACTATGACCTTTTAGGGTTTATGACATCACACAAAGGCACATGTTACACTGATATACAGATAAGAATGGACAGTGAAATTGATCTAAATGTTGCCACACTTGTGTAATTGGTTTGTAAAGTTGTTCCAAAACTTGCCTCAGAAGTTGCACTGACTTGTTATAACTGCGGTGAAAATCAAAGAGCTTTTATGGACCAATAATAAACACACACTAGGGAGTACACTTTGCACTCGCCCAGTGCACTTCACATACACAGACTCATATTACATTCCTTTATATACCGCTGCTTTGAGTAATATATTACAGCCAAGTCAGAGTCTAGTTGTCATTAGACTCTTTTTGCCTTTGCATTGTATGAAGTTCTTAAGCAAAAAAATCATGATCTAGAGGAAAAGAGGTCACTCAGTACATACGCCAGAAGTAGCAAGCGAGCACCTCTTGGGCACCTCTACCTTGGGGGCTGACGTAGCCGACAATGAGATGCTAATGATATGCGTTTAAGGTCTCCTCGACTAACTTTCAGCTGGTTGCTCACTTTCTACTATTTTGTAGTATTTTACACAAAGGCACAGACTTATTCTACCAGCAACTTAAAACTGATAGTGATTTTGTAGCTCATTCTTTACTATATTTCATAGTATTTGATAGCCGGTATCAGACACTTGCTGTGTTCGTGTCGGCTACATGGACGATCCGCCGACGTTGGTGCCGCCTACCTATGCGGGGTGAATGGAATGTTGCTCACGCTTATGTTTTTGCGATGTGTCTCTCGAACTCGGCCAAAAAAACACACGAAATGAGCATTTATCAGGTGTAAATTTTTGTGTGATTTCGGCCGAGTTTGGAAAACACCAATTGCCAAAACGTTGAGCGTGAGCAACCTTCCAGTCACCCTCATGGGTACACAGCGCTATATGGTCAGTAAGGTGGAGGTGCCCAACGTTCACTGTGAGGTGAACGGAATGTTGCTCACACTTCTGTTTTGGCAATGTAACCATCAAATTCGGCCGGAAATCACATGAAACAAGCGTGTTTGAAGCAGATTAAGTATCAGGTATGAATGTTGAGGACGATAGGGATCGACCGATCGACGGTACATGATAGGTGAACTTGCTAATTTTTCAGTAAAATCGAACATCGAAGATGACATTGTGGCATAGTCCCTATACGAAATAGCCATTTGGTTTCCTGACTTTCTTCTTCTCAGGCTTATGTACACACGTCTAGGGGGCGTACAGACGCATAGAGGAATTAATAGACCACAGATGACTGTGGTCAAGTTCTGTTATTGTGTCAACATCGCCTTTCCAACGTGCAGTCTATGGAGACCTCATCAATCTTGGTGGTACTAAGTTGTCACGCGCCCAGCAGAAAAACCAATGTTTTTGTTTTGAAAGTTTGTCTACAAATTAAACAGCTTTTCTAGGCATCCGCAACGTATCAAAATGAACGTGTTTGTGTGCCGGGTTTGGTGAGAGGCTTAGCTAAGATTAAGAAGAGTACTTCAACATAGTATGGTCTATCTGCTTTAGTTTTACGGAAAAAAATCAACAATTTTGATCCATATTGCAACTTTAAATGTGAATTATCAATGAATGCTAACAATTCTAACACTGCATGAAAACCCGATAATTCAGATAAATTCACATTAATGAGTTGCCTGTATTATAGTATAAATATACACGTGAATTCACATGAATCCACATGAATACAGACTTGCTGAATACAAAAAATGGATTATTGACTGTATTCATCTGCATGTATATGCACTCTTCAGCTATAATACAGTTAATAATCCATGTTAATACACTAAGTATTATAGGGTTTTTACGCAGTGTAAGTTATTTCCTTGCGGAGGGACTAAGGCCCTGTTCACATAAAAAATCATGGGGTCCGCACGGTGTTTATAGGTCGGTGTTGCCCGAGGAAACACCGCTGGCTAGCAAAGTTGATCATCACCCAGTGGCGATGTTGGTGTTTTCGCGAAAATCTGTAGACAGTCTGCCTCCTCGACGTGGTGCAGTAGTCGCTTGTCACTCTTTTTTCTGGTCCCATCTTTCGATCTGACCAAACAATGTTTATTTTGCCGACATTTTTGGCTAATTTCTCCCATTTTTACTAGGCTGAATCAGTCGGCAGAGACCCAGGGCGCGAGCAGAGACCTGACCACTTGCCCGGCCCGTGGGAAGGCTAGCTAGGCACGTTGACACGATGTTGCAATTTCGCAAACCGTTACCATTTACTCTCGCAACAGTACGTACCAAAACAGCAATTTATTCGGTAATTAAATCAATTTACTCAAATTGGAGCCATCCCGTGTTCCTGTTAATGGTGACACTTTAAATGAAATTGTTATGGATTTTTCTATAAATTTGACATATGAAGTAAATTCGATCATATGAGTCAATCTGATCAGCACTTTAAATCCAGATCCTAAATGTTGATATTTCAGGTAGTTGTGACACTTTGAATGTGAATTGTTTAAATCAGATCCTAAACGTTGATATTTAAGGTAGTTGTGACACCAGTCAACCTACTTAATCTGCAAATTGCTGATGCAGTTATTTTTGAACTGCGTTATGATTGTATATAGGGAATGATCGACGGTTACATGTTAGATGAACTTTCTAATTTTCACGGTAAAATTGAACGTCGAAGATGACATGGTCACATAGTCCCTATATGAAATAGCCATTTGGTTTCCCGACTTTCTTCTTCTCAAGCATATGTACACACGTCTAGGGGCGTATATATAGACGCAGAGCAGAATAGACCACAGGTGACTGTGAACTTGACATATATAATGAATAATTCATTGTAAATTTTGCATTTGTCTAACTTTGGTAGTACGTGTCACAATTTTTCAGAAGTATACATACCGGGTATATGTGTAAAATAAAGTACAGCTCTACAAATGATTGTGTGATTGATTTTTTACACCCATATATATCAGCACTGCACCGTATGCAACTGTGTACATTCGGTGGAGCGTCCAAACCACGTACACAATTCTGGTTGTGTTCACCACGTGTTTGACGGCATTTCTGCAATATATCCTCTCCCTTAGCTGTGGGTCCATAGCTGTGGTGTTTCAGACGGGATTCCTGCCTTTTACGGGCCGGTTTTGACTTTTACGATTTTTAACCCCGCCACCACAGCTATGGGATATTCCATAGGCTAGCGTCCAAATCCGCCGCAAGCACCCTTTGCGCAAGTTTTCTCGACGATATTTCGAAAAATTTTTCATCCAAATTACAAATTGCCAACACTCATCGACAGCTTGGTTATTAGGGACTCACCAGACCAGAAATCCGCTCAAAATTCACTGAAATATCGCCTTTTTTCTAAGTTTGCGCGACATGACTACACGTAGACCGCCATTTTGCTAGCGTAAAACTGTTGGTCGAGGATCCCTGCAGTACGTCACTACAGTGGCGTAGGGCCGTGACCTCTCAACTTCTAAACACAAACTGAGAGATTCATCGTGTGATATCGATGACCATCGTTCGTCTTATGGACATTCCCAGTCTCACAAAACTGAAACCAAACTTTTACTTGGGGGAAAAAAGTTCAGTCCTAGGATCTATAATTATTCGTGGCGCGCCGCGCGGATGCTGGCCGTAAGTTAGTTTGTGTTCAGAAGTTGAGAGGTACGGCCTACGTCACTGTAGTGCGTACTGCAGGGATCCTCGACCAACAGTTTTACGCTAGCAAAATGGCGGTCTACGTGTAGTCATGTCGCGCAAACTTAGAAAAAAGGCGATATTTCAGTGAATTTTGAGCGGATTTCTGGTCAGGTGAGTCCTTAATAACCAAGCTGTCGTGAGTGTTGGCAATTTGTAATTTGGATGAAATTTTTCTTCTAAATATCGTCGAACAAACTTGCGCAATGAGTGCTTGCGGCGGATTTGGACGCTAGTCTATGGAATATCCCATAGCTGTGGTGGCGGGGTTAAAATCGTAAAAGTCAAAACCAGCCCGTAAAAGGCATGAATCCCGTCTGAAAACACCACAGCTATGGACCCACAGCTACCTCTCCCCTATGCAAGTTGTTACATTTTTCATATTATAAGGTGAGGTATCTGCACGCTATATTTATTTGAAAGCTTTGCCCACTTCAGTATCATCTGCCACTGCAGAGGATCAGCAACTGTCTTGCCCCTCAGTCTGGTCTTGCATGGCCATGTCAGGGCATCGACGCGTAGTAAATGAGACCATGACCTTTGACACATTTTGCGGAGGGACCGTGCCACTGATGATGGAAAATGCAGTTTTTCTTTGTTTCCGAAAAATGCCTATTTGACCTGAAGGATTCCAGATTAGGCCCTATCAATGAATGCTAAGTGATTTGTCAGCTCTATTGAATAAAAATTATTTCCTTGCGGAAGGATTATTGCCCAGTTCACATTACAAATTGTGGGGTCCACATGGTGTTGGTAGGTCGGTGTTGCATATTATGGGACTAAGGGTCCTTGCCCGAGGAAACACCACTGGCTAGCAAAGTTGATCATCACACGGAACTGCCGTTAATATACGCCACTTTGATTATATATGCACTCACCACATATCAAGTTTGAGTTCATCTCCTAACTCTGGTCAGAAATGGACATAAAACTTTTGATTGAGTACTAGTAGTTATCAAAATCACATTTAACCCCCGAAATGCATGCTCAGTATATCAATGAGACTACTGAGACAAGGTAAATATGGCTGGGGTAGCAAACAAGCCATGATGACATTAGATGATTAGTGACACTGCACTGCCACTGGCAGATTCAACAGACCTTTGTTTTCTCAAGGCCTATGATTCAACTTCTTGCCAGTACCAATCGATTAAAAACCTTGCTGGGCCCTATATCAATGCAGACTGTTGGCTGCCGCTTCAGTTGTTGTCAGTACATCTAAAAAATTTACCCCATGCTTTTGCACTTGCCCACGAGCATTCGGCCTGTGATGGCTCGGTGGGGGAAAGCACAATACACAGTGGCGACGTTGGTGTTTTCGCGAGAAACTGTATAGACACAGTCACTCTTTCGACAAGTCAACTTAACAACCACTCTTTCACTCTTTTTCCTGGTTCCATCTTTCAATCTGACCAAACAATGTTTATTTTGTCGGCATTTTTGGCTGATTTCTTCCGTTTTTACTAGGCTGAATCAGCCAGCAGAGACCCAGGGCGCGGGCAGAGACCTTCCTGACCGTGTTTGTGTGTGGGAAGGCTTGTCGACACGATGTTGCAATTTCACAAACCATTACAATGCACCAAATATGCATGCGTGCATATTCAAATTGTAGAAATGAGGTTTCAAATTCTGTGCTTTACTCTCGCAAACAGTACTTACCAAAACAGGAATTTATTCGGTAATTAAATCAATTTACTCAAATTAGAGTCATCCTCGTGTTCCTGTTAAGTGTCGAATCTGCAAATGAAACAATGGTACGGATTTTTCTGTAAAGTTAAATCTTTGAAATATGAAGGTCCATTCTGATCCATATAGCAACTTAATGAAGTGTGTGTGAGGTATGCAGGTGAAATAGAGGGATTAAAACATATTTACATAAGTGTTAATAACATAGGTGACACATGATGAGCTGAACATTTTTTTCTCAAAGCTTTAATCAGGGTCAGTGATCAACTGAAACGGGTGATATTTCTTATTAATTTGTTGAATATTGAAAATGTCCACAAGTACAATATGGCATTGCACAGTTTGACAATATACACATGTCTGAGGAAATGAAAATCGTGTCTCAACAATGAAGTTTAATATTTTGTAATCTCTGATTTACTATGTTCATCCAAACACAATTTTAAAGTAGATTAACTTTTTCACTCAATGAAAAGTATTAATCTTTAAGGCACTGTGTGTATCTATGAATGAATCTCAATGATATTCAAAGAAGCCAGGTAAGTGGGTGAAAAAGTGAAAAGGAAAGTCGGGGGCAATGCCTAAAAATAATGATATGGTAGCTTAGTATAGCTATAGGGTCAAAGTAAAATTAAAATTTGGTTACAGGTTAGATCATAGCTATGTTTTCAAGCGATATCTTGTCTTAAGTTAAGTGTATATTTCGTTGATTCTTTGTTCTTTACAACTACATTGTCCTCTGTTGGCTTTTCTGTGCAAAATTTATGCATTTCTGTTGCTTGTACCCACAGAAAAAAAAGTAGTCATGAATCCATTTTAAAAAGAAAGGTACAATTGTGCTTCACCACTGAGGGCACTGTTCAGGGGTCAAGCATTGGCACAGAAACAGCAGGGTTTTAGCAAGGTTTGTTTGTGAGAGAAACAAAGTATGTGTATACATTCAATTAACCCTTTGGGCGCCAAAGTCAATTTTTGTTGCCCTTATAAAATATACCTGAGACCTCAGTTAATTTTTGTCAGATTTTGCCAAATTTTGATAAAAAACTGTGGCCAATGAAATATGTGTCCATTTGGTCCAAACTTTTCAAAAAAGTTACAGAAAGTTCATAAAAATTGGTTAAATATTGCACTAAAATTTTGGTGGAAAAAAAAACAGCACTCAAAGGGTTAAAGTGATTCATAATCAATGTTTACAGCCGTAGGAAAAGTGAATGTGATAAAATACTAACTGCTAGTTATCACTATACTTTACTGATATTGCTCCCTTGTTGTAAATCTGTGAAACACAGACTATTTAGTCAGATCACTTTGTGTTGCTACATACCGGTATGCAGCAAGCCTTCAAACACAGATAAAAATCACCATGGTTACTTACATCATAGAATATTGATGACTTTTAGTTTCTTCAACTATCATGCCATACGGATGCAAGCATTGTCCACGAGTGTCTCTCTGGAAAGGAATATTGAAAAAGTGTTTCAGGATGTACAATTCTTTCATCTTAGCTTAGATATTTTGTGAAAATACTGAACTTTGAAGCACCCTTGACTGACACTTTGTCTTGATGGCATAATTCACTGTTCTAACATCACTTGTTTAGTCCCCCGGTATTATTCAGCTTAGTTTCTCCTATCAAGGGTGAATTATTTTTCTCAATTATTGCATCTCACATTGCATAAACTGTCAAATTTAGTACATCAAAGTGATCAGCATACTCTACACATGACGTACAGTATTTATCAACCTTCATGGACTTGATTTAAAGTTGAAGTGCATCTTGAGTTGACCAGTTTTTGACAAGCATTGAAGATATTGCTTTGAATCTTCTATTATGCAAATTTAGCAATAAAACAATTCATTTTGAATATGCATCAGAGAAATCCATTGAGAATCTAATGATGAGTGAAATTGATATCATGGCTTAAGGTTAAGTGATAGGTGTACCAAAATTCCAAAGAGCTCTATACCCACATGTAAACTCTCTAGACTGACAGTAATATAATTGACCTGGCGTGGTAGTGTGGTGTTATTCAACATCAATTGATATGACTATAGTTGTATGCATATCATAGTGTCTGTTTGCAAAGGTCTTATTGACCTTTGACCCAATCACTAGCATGACCCCTTAGGTTTCTCATTTTATTAAATTTATATCATAACTAGACATAATTTATTCAGTTGGCAGTCAAATATCTGAAAAAGCTATCATTTTAAAATATGAAATTGAATTGATTGAAGTACAAAAGATTGTCAGACAGTCCATATTTTATAACATTACAATCTACTTTGAAATTTTTCCAATTTTCAACGTAACATAAATCATGTAGCAACACGTTTTGTTTCATTTTTCAAATCATTTTTTAAAGAATGTACTTGCCAAATTTCATCTATCAAGAATAACTTTGTAGTACTTTGCCTTAAAGCTCAGTGTACTGAAAAAATTAATGATGAGCAAGACATTCACATGCAATGCATCATGGATTACCTTTAAAGACTGGCATTGATCAAGTTCTGTTGCAGAGGTTGTATAAAAACCTCTGAGTCAAAGGGCCCGATTTCAAAGTGTGTTTTCATAACTCTTTGTCATTTCATGAGTGAATAAAGCTAGGAATGAATATGTGATCATCTTGAGCCCTGGAAAATTGACTTTAATGCATGATTCAAATTTTTACTTATTTTTACTCATAGAGTTAAATCATAGATTAACAATAAGTATATCACTGTATATGAATGCGTACATTTGTGATTAACCTGTTCAACACCAATTACCTGGAAACAGGGCCACAATCACCATTGATAACAATGGGCTTGGGCCAAACCATGGTGGTGAATGAAAGGATTACAGACCCACACAACATGGTACTATAGAGGTGCACAAACAATACTTTGTTTACAACTGTTTATGTTTGCACAAATGTAGTATACTTATAAATGTATACAAAGCTTAGATCTGTACCATAGTAATGTACATGTACGTACAAAATCATATAACGCAATTGGAACTAAATTGGGATCATCTACTTTTCTTTTTTGCAATACATTTAATTTTCAATATTGCGACTTTCAGCTACGGAGCACCTGACACTTTTGATGACTTTGAACAACTTAAAGATCCCATTCTGCCTAATTCGTTCCAATTGTGTTGTATGCTATCATGGTATAGGTAGCCAGGATCATGGCTTGATTATTTGACCAGGGGTCAGGGTCATGAGGTAGATGGTCTGGCAGTGGGCAACACAGGATAGGACTGACCATCGGGCTGTTGGCAACATGTGCGTAACATCTCTTCCATGCCTTCTAGCACCAAGTTTAGCCAGAATGCATTGCCAGGTGGACCGACACCTGTGGTATTAGGTTACCCAACTTCCACAATGTAATCTCGGCAGGCTGGGAAAACCAGGCAGACCAGTCTGCACATATGGTAGCTCACCACACCTATATCCAATGTAGAAAGGATATATGATATGCAGTATTCGCTACAAACTGGTGGGACGCCGTTGAGTTTGCCGTTTCCGACAGTTGACAGGTAATTGACTGGAGAGACAAGGGAATTGATGTTGAATGTGCATACCCTTGAGCAGATACAAGACAGGGACGACTTTAAAGAGTTGAGAGTCGATTAAGGTGATTATCAGTTGTCTCGTGATCCTATAATATCATTCTATGAGCACTACCTCTTCACGCTGTTCCGCTAAAATGGTGTCTCAAGAGTGTTTTATCATCAAAAGAAAGGAAGTCGTCCTCGTTTATCGTTCCACTGATAGTGGCAACAAATGCAGTTCTGACAATGCAACTAACAAAGCGTATATACGAAAATAGCCAGTCTAGGTGACACATACGCATTTCCGCAAATTCATTACCTGCCAGGTAAACATAATTGTTTATGCAAATATTAAACCGAGTTGCGAATATCAGTTCATGTGAATAAACAATGTAACGGGATCGCAATACGCATCGTGCCTGTACAACATGCGCTCCAGTTGTCATCATAGTAAATCGGTGATGTGATCGGTGTGGACAAGAAGGGCAGTGTGCGAAGAGTAGGTTTCATACGCTCTCGAAGGAGGTGGTGATACCTCAACACTAGCACCTCCTTTAAACATGATGTTAAATTACCGTGGGCGCACGGCGGGGGGATAACTGATGACGCAGCCATTCGCATGCCTTAGGCGGAAGGTTTTCACATTATCATGTAAACGATGGTTAATCGGGGGAAACACTGTTACAGACAAGGACATTTACTAATAACCTGTCTGAATACTCTTGAAAAGCTTGTCATCCCATATGCGTGCGGTCTCCACTTAACATGCTCATATTCCGTGGTTGAGAACCTTAAATCCCCTCAACCGTCGCGTCTACCTAGCAGTCAGGGCGAACACCGATATTTTACATCAATGGCGACATGTAGTTAGCGAGTACGGATATTATGCGACAAAAGTAGAACTTAAACTTTTGTCATGCATGTATACGGAAATTATGATATATTATCAAAGAAGTGTATAGCAAATTTTAACGTCGATAATTAGGTTTCACCTCGCTGTGACGCAGGAAGCCCTGAGTAATCAATGCCCCTTGGTCAACAACTTTGTATAATGTCTACAGACACTTCTCTGTTTGTGCTGTTTTGGCTTCACTTATTACACTTATCTGGCTACAAAAATTAGGAATTGCTCTATAGCCTTTTGACACCGTGATAAAGAAAATAACCAGATGGCGTAATGCTGTGACCGCTTAGGGTGAGGTGGTTCGTAGATACCCAGAGAACAGAACGAACAGACGCACGTGTTCAGTTGACAACAGCAAAACTCAACTCAGCTTTATTCCGCCAGTCTCAGAACACACGTGCCCGTGAAAGAGGGCGTGGTACAATACAAATATGGAAAGTCTCTCGGTGATTGACAGCGAGACAATACGCCAATAGGCAGAAGGCAATAAACATACTCTTGTTCTCAACATTACTCCGCCCGGCGAAAGTGCTGCAATTACTGAACAACTGAATTAAACTGTAACTGTAAACACAATAATAACACGATGATAAACATGACTCCTTCAAGTTTGCAAATAAAACATGGCAATCAAATGTTTTTGACCTGTAAACGAAAGGTCAATGTTTTTGCGTCCGATTTGAAAAAACACTATTACTGTGACGTATCACACAAATGTTCACAGAGGCTCTATGAAACTCGATAATACTAATGTCATGCAATGACAATGTTCAAATGTTCGTAATGACAAGTGAAATTAAAGTCCGTTTTCATATGGTGAGTATTATACTGATAGATCACATGAAATAGCTCTCTATTTCAACAGATCATGTGTCCACTTTTTTATACATTGACGCGCTTTCTTGGCAGCAGCGCGGGTGAGTTTGTCTGGCTGTGTAACAGTCTTTGATTCCTTGCAATCCGGTGTTGGCTCATCATTGGTTTCAGAGCTATTGAGATCACACAAATTGTTGCCGTCGATGTCTGCACCCAGTTCCAAAATTGGGTATAGTTTCTTGATAGGTCGATTTGTGCGACCAAACTTTGTTTTGATTTCTGCCGAGCGTACGAGATTGTCGTTACCATAGTTCAAATTCTCGACGACAGCAAGATTCCATCTCATTCGCGGTACACGATTGTCCTCGACTAGAACAATGTCACCGACCTTAATGACATTCTCAGTTGTTCCCTTCGTAGTGTTCAAACTGTCACGTTCACGAAGTGATGTGAGATATTCCCTTGACCAGCGTTGCCAAAAGTGGCCAAGCAATTTCGCGAGAAGGTCCGATCGTTTCTGGAGAGCTGATTTTGTCACACCGTATGTCGGATCTTCCAACTGTTCGATATCCGGCGTGTCGTAAGGTAATCCAGTAAGTTGTCTACCATGTAGGAGGTGTGACGGCGTTAAAGGCTGAGGATCGTCGAAATCGCTAGATGTATACGTGAGAGGTCGATCATTGATGATCGCTTCAATCTCCGTAACTACTGTTTGTAGTTCATCGAACGTAACATATGATCGTCCGAGTACCTTCTTCAGGGCGATCTTTGTTATGCCAATTAGGCGTTCATAGAAACCCCCAAACCACGGGGCGCGCTTGGGAATAAATTTCCAATCGATTCTGCGATTTGCTAAATAGGACTTGACCGCTGGCGAACTGAACAGTGTTTTCAATTCATCTGCTGCGCACTCGTAAGTTGTGGCATTGTCCGAAATCATGTAGCGAGGTATTGATCTCCTTGCACAGAATCTACGAAATGCGCGTAAGAAAGTTTGAGTGGAGAGGTCATGTACGAGTTCAAGGTGAACTGCACGAGAAACAGAACACGTAAACAAACATATGTAGGCCTTTTCTTCACGCTTTTCACCCAGCAAGAAAAGTGCCCCGGTGAAGTCGACACCAGTCACTGTAAATGGGGGCGCTTCTAGTAATCTCATCGATTGAAGTGGTGCTGGTATCGGAATTTTGTAGTGTTTGCTGTTTATCTTCCTACACACAACACACTTGTGTAGAATGGATTTTACGATTTGTCGTATCTTGGTAATCCAGAACCTTCTACGGATATAGGTGACTGTAGCATTCAGTCCAGCATGTGCGACATTTTGATGCGCGTCTGATATGAGCAGCCGTGTGAAATGTTCGCGTGTCGGCAGAAGCAATGGAAACTTAGTTTCAAAGTCTAGAGGAGCATTGTGTAGTCTGCCTCCGACGCGAAGTAAACCAAGCTCATCTACAAACAAGTGAAGTTGTCTGCACAATGATCCGATTTTTTGAGATTTCGTTTGCAGTGTATTTATTTCGTTCTTGTAATGTTCTCGTTGAATGCTCTTAATCCACGTAGTTTCAGCCGTTTGGATTTCTGTAGCGGATAGCGGTCCGAGCATTCTTTTATCGCTAGGCTTTGCGATATTTGATGTGAATCTCATCACGAGCGCAGTTACGCGTAGAAGTTTGTTGTATGAGCTGTACCGGCTTGGATCAATAATATTCTTGATATTATCGTAAGTGTCACGTTGACATGTGATGGTTTTAAACGCAGCCGTGGTTTCTTCTGAGTCGCGTGTGGTGGTGTCAACATCTGACTGTGGTATGACGTCATTCATAGCACAAGTTGGCCAGTTACCGTTTCCAAGCCAACGGGGACCATTCCACCACAGTGAATTTTCTTGAAGTTTAGATGCGGGGATGCCCCTTGTGATTATGTCCGCGGGATTGTCTTTCGTAGGACAATACATCAGTGCGTCGACAGAAATTGATCTGATTTCTCTTACGCGGTTTTGTACAAAGACAGGCAATTTTTGACTATTTTTGTTGACCCAGTGAATTACTATCTGGCTGTCTGACCACAATACGCAACGCGTGATGTTCACGAGTTTTGCGAGACTTTCACGGATGAATTTCGCTAATCTAGCAGCAATCAATGTGGCCATCAATTCGAGGCGCGGAAGTGTTACTGTTTTGATCGGTGCGACTCGGGTTTTGCTCATAATTAAGGAGGTATTTTGTTCATGGCGAAGGTAGGCCACAGCACCGTAAGCCTTGGTGCTGGCGTCTCCAAATACATGTAACTCGTAGGGTTCTTTGCAAGAGTCTGTACAACCAAAGTATTTCCTGTCGATGGAAAAGTTGCTTGTGGCGGCAGATAATTCAGCGCGGAGAGTACACCAAGTATCACTGAGTGATTGCGGTAGCGGTTCATCCCATTGTGTATCACGTTTCCAGAGTTCCTGGATAAAGCATTTTGCCGTCACGTGAACTGGCGCGAGAAATCCAAGCGGGTCGTATATACTTGCGGTACTCCGTACGACCTCTCTCTTTGTGACTAAATGTCCATCTTCCATAACTCTCTGTTTGTAGGATAACTTATCCGACTCTGTATTCCAAACTAGACCCAAGGCGTTCACGGTCGTTTCGCTGTCTAAGTTTCCTTGCTCCCGAGCAAGGTCGCGGAGTTCTGTGCAGTTTGAAGCCCACGAACGGAGGTTGAATCCGCCTTTCGACATCACTTCATTCGCTTCGTTATGATAATTCAGTATGTCTTCTCTGGTTTGTGCTCCGCTCATTGCGTTGTCAACATAAATGTTTTCCTTTAGATCTTGACAGACGTCGGATCCATTTGCTTCAAGGTGAGAACGGACAACTGTGTTCAAAATGAACGGCGAAGAGACTGCTCCGAACAATACCGATTTGAAACGGTAAACATCAAAATCGCTATTTGGGTTATTACAGTCCGATAACCATAGGAATTTCGTAAAGTTGCGGTCGTCTTCATGTAATCCAATTTGTAGAAATGCCTTTTCTATATCTGCTGACAAGGCATAGCGATGAACACGGAAGCGAATCAGTATTGATACCAGATCGTTTAGTAGCGGCGTTCCTGTTGACAAAGAAAAAAAACCAATCATTTAAACTGACTCCGTTCGTTGCTTTGCAACCGCAAACATGTAAGATCGGGGTTGTTTCTTTGCTCTTTTTACCCGATGGAGTGGAAGGTAGTGTCCTTGTGACATTTCTTAGTCCTTGACCTTCTCTATGAAGCCATTGCGCTCTTGTTCTTGTATTATTCTGCCGTACGTACTGTGCAGATCACCGCTGAGTCTATTCACCATTGGGCGAGTGCGCGTTTCGCTGGTTTAGAAGTTTGTCGGGAGCAATGGATGGTCCGGTTTCCAGGGAAGTTTTGCAACATACCGGTTGCCATGGAATTCTATTTTGGTACTGCGGTAGAGCTCGTAGTCAGCTGCACTCTCTGTAGCTTGTGGGTCGTCCCTAATGCCGATCGATTCTAATTCCCAAAATGAGTTCATATCAGTTTCTTCTTGTTTGAGATTAGTAGCGACGTGAAGGACAGTGTTCGTCTTTGTACCGCGGGAGTGAACTGGACCGGACAGAAGGTATCCCAGTTTAGATTTGACAGCGGTGGGACCATTTCCACGAATAATCTTGTCTTCGATCAGCTGCCAGTAAAAATCTGCGCCAAGGAGTATAGCTATTTCAAATGTGTCAGTGTCCGAGCGCGGATGAGCGAAATGTAGCCCTTTCAAATGTGGCAAATCTAGTACTGATTGATTTATCAGATTTCGCATGGGAGCAGATATTTTGGGGACGATCAATGCGGTTATGTCTACTTTTGTCCCGGATGTAGTATGTAGCGAGAAAGTAACTTGACTCAGAGACCTTGTTTGACATGTTTTGTCTCCGAACGCGGCAAGTTCAATATCTGCGAGCTATCTGGCGCCAATTGTAACTTTTCCACCATGTCCTGTGTGATGAACGATCTCGTCGCGCCTTCATCGAAGAGAATCGTTGCTAATGTGGTTACCGACCGACTAGAAACTTGAGCGACTGCAGTTTTTAGTAATACAGCTCCGACATTGGATGAGGTCGAGAGGGTAACGTCACCGACACCTGTTGCTACTGATTTCGCGTGGACTTCTGCGGGTGAGGAGGGTTTAACTGAATTTGGTTTTGTGTCCGTTTTGGAGGTGGGTTGCGACGGTGAACATAACGATGTGTGATGTTTTCTCTTACAGTTTCTACAGCGGTATTTCGATTTGCAATCAGAAGCCTTATGCCGGTTTCCTAGGCAATTGAAGCAGAGGCGGTCATGCTTGACAATTTCTAAGCGTTGCTCTGGCAAGTTGACCTTGATACAGTTCAGCGGTTTATGTGTAGTTTCCTTGCAGAAGGCGCATTTTCGCGGTGGCGGCGGTTTTGTCTCACTTCTGGTTAAGAATGCGGCGGTTGCGCGGGGTTGAGTATCTCCATGGTTGGATGAACCTTTCAATAGTTCAAATAGCGGCTGTCCGGCTAGACTCGCATCTATTTCCCTAGATATAGCTTCTCTCAGTTCCTGAAGTGACCATTCTCGCGATGTACCATGATCTCTTGTTATGAGTTCGCGGATTCTGCTCGGTAGTTTTTCCATGATGATTGGTACGAGGAGGTCGCCGTACGATGATTCGTCTTTTCCCAACGATTGTAATCCTCGGATGTAAGTTTCAGTGGCGTCGTAGAACTCACGTAAACTGGCAAGATCACCGTTCGGTCTTGGTAGTTCCCACAAGGCCTTCATGTAGGCAGCCTTTACCATGTGGGGTTGACCGTAGCGTTTAACCAACAGCTCGATAGCATTTGAGTAATTTGCGGCGGTGAGGGAAAGTCCTTCTATTGCCCTGGCTGCTTCATCCGATAGTTGGGCTCGCAAATACTGAAATTTCTGAATATTGTCCAGTGACGGATCGTTGTGTACAGCGGCTTGAAAACTATCAAAAAAGCTCTGCCATTTCAGAATGTCTCCGGAAAATTTGGCTAAAGCTAGTTTGGGTAGCTGTACGTTCTTGACATGTTTGTAGTTTTGTAACATTGCAGATGTTGGCCTGAATTCTTCAGCCGATGGATCGAGTTTTTGTGTACTCTTGGTAAATTTGTCAGACAGTCTGTTCAAGTGTCTTTCGCAAACGACTAACCTTTGTTTATTAGCGCTATGGTAATCATCTGCTTCGACGATGACGGTTTCTAAATCGGAATCTTCTGTCTTGTCGATCAGATTTTGGTCTAGAACTTGTAGTTGCTGAAGCTTGGCGGAAGCCAACTCTAGCTTCGCTTGGATCTTGTCTAACTTTGCTTCGTTCAACCCATCTTCTGCTGTCTCCATGAATTCGTCTAGTTGGTTCAGTATTTTGGTCATTTGACCGCGGTGTGCCCTTCTACTAAGTTTTATTCGTTCTGGCGTATCCATCTCGTCTCAGAGTACCTGTATCCTGGTCTCGGCACCAAAATGTGACCGCTTAGGGTGAGGTGGTTCGTAGATACCCAGAGAACAGAACGAACAGACGCACGTGTTCAGTTGACAACAGCAAAACTCAACTCAGCTTTATTCCGCCAATCTCAGAACCCACGTGCCCGTGAAAGAGGGCGTGGTACAATACAAATATGGAAAGTCTCACGGTGATTGACAGCGAGACAATACGCCAATAGGCAGAAGGCAATAAACATACTCTTGTTCTCAACAAATGCACCACTTATCGGCAATTGCCTCAAGTTGAATATTTGTCACCAATCGACTGGCTGTGAACGTGATCAAAGCAAACAAACTAAATAACTGGCTGTTATGTTCAGGAATTTCCGATTGCTATGTTCAGAAGTATACGCTAACAGACTAAATGTTAAATTACCATTTACATTTGATAACACGGAATGCAGTACGGCTCTGAAATAGACACATTCCCATAGGATTTTTCCAGGCAGTACCGAAGACTCAATTGATGATACGATCACTGCCTGACTTTCTTTAACCGTCGAAGTCGGCATAGGTGTAGGCCTACAGCTAACGCGTACTTCAGCTGAAAGGGCATACGTAATTTCATGATTTTTACAACGGAAAAACACCGTGCGCCTACGGAAAGCAGGGTAACTTGGAAACCTTTTGGCTAATACATCTGTTCGCTTTGCTTGCTTCGATCAACTTAGATGAACATCGCTTTGACTGTATATTAAATTTGAATAATGTAAATACGCATTTTCATAACATATGCTAATAGGGGTGAAATGGTCTATTTTTGATTTAACATATCCATTGGCGAGAATACCTCGTAAAAGCAATGTTTTGATTCAAGCCCAAGAAATTTTGTTTTCCCTCGCGTCATGAAGCCCTACATGTGCTTGATTGTCACACAGGTCTCCTGGTGTAAAAATATATGCATCTACCATTGACATTACGTCCATGTAGCTACGAAAAAAATCGACATTTCACAAAGGGCATTTGAGACTTTTCATAGGTCCCCAAAAACCGCTTGCGATTCCATAAACTTGGTGGCAGACAGGATATTTGAAGATAGTTTTAAAAGTTACATTCGGAACATCGTCGACCTATTCATGCTGTCCCTAAAAAGCGATGTCCGAATCGACGTTTTCTCATCAAAAGAAAGGGAATCGCCGTCGTTTATTATACTGATAGTGACAAAAGTGGATTTCTGAAAAATGCAAATACAGTAGGATAAATATGAAAAATGCAAGTGTAGGTGACGCATACGCATTGTCGCGTAGTTCACTGCTCGCCAGGTAAATGCATCTTTGTTTATGCTAATAGATCGAGTTGCGGTAATCCCATATACGCGAATAAATTAGGTTATGGTATCGCAACACCCGTTATGACAATAGAATGCACTACGATTCCCGAAGGTGCTGTTGAGTGACCGTAACCCGGGGGGGGGGTAACTCCCATAGATGGCTATACGGGGAGGGTCCGCGCGAAAGGGGTCGTTTTTTGCACTGTTTGGTATCAGAAAGGGTATACTTTTCACGAGGTGTTGGTATGAGAAAGGGTCCGGTTTTAAACACAAACTGACATTTGTTAAAAAATCATGCTGTCAACACTGGAAACCCATGTATCTACATCCCAGATCTACCATCAATATTTCCGATCTGTCGGTTTGACTGTTGGTACATGTACCCCTGGTACGCAAGGCGAGTGAGTCGTATCTGTATACGTATGGTATTGTATGGTATCAGATCACTCTACCCGATCGCTATATATGGAAGTGCTCATGAATATTCAATTAGGACAGCGCCTTCTCATTATACCAACCTTTGAGCCAATCAGGTAGCAGCTTTTAGGTCCTACATAAACAAAAAGGCTTCCAGCTACACAAATTTCCTATCCCCAACTTTAACGCTTTGAAACGAAAGATTTCATTGGCGAATGATCTTGCCTGTATGCGGATAATGATCTTTCAACCTTAGCCACGATCAGCCGCGATCTGGTCATTTGGTTTTACAATTGTGCATTGTCTGCATGATTTAGAGGCGATCCAAACGGGCGCGGCGCAGTGCAGTGAAAAGTGTAATTTGCATGGCCATGGCTTCTACTCCCGGAAAAACCTCTCCAACAAGCAATGATATCAACTGTCAAACCACAACAGAGCTGAACTACGGGTTTCCTGCAATCTTTCTGGCAGTCCTGAGCTTCGTGCATGCGGGATATCGGAATGTGGGCGGCGGCGGGAGAGTTGTGGGAAGTGCGCCAACCTCCAACTCGCTGCATGGACATGAAATTAACGAAATCGAAATCCAAAGTTAGTTAGCTACGTCCATGTTACACTAAGGGAGGTTTTCCATCAAATAAAGCATGAGTTGCCACAAATTTTGCACAGATAGCGTCGTACTAGTCTTGAAGAAAGGTTCATGGAACGTGGGCAGTTTCGCTCGGAGCTCGCTGTCTTTAGGCAATGTATGGTATATTGAGCCGAACACAATTTACTTCCGGGTTCACAAAATACAGCGGATTCTGTTTACGGAGTTCTCAAATATAACTATTTGGGATGACACATAGCCTTCGAGGCATATATGTTTGTGATGCTGAGAATAACATATATTCAAAAATAACAGATTTTCATAGTTGACGGTTTTGTGCGACGAAACAGACTTCTTAAGCCTGCGTCAAGGAGGTAGCTCGCTTGTACCGTGAAGGTAAAAAGAAATGCTTGTATCTCCATGCTATGTATGTAATCCTGTGGTCGGATGTTGTTTCTTTTTTACAAACTATGTACATCATGAAGTTAATAAATTGAATTTTGATGTTACATTCCATGTGATTCTACATGTTCCACAATTACGCTAAGACAAAAAAAGGAAAATATCAATAAAAATGGCTTCACAAAGACTGAAATACTACGTGATACTCGATGAAGTATTAAGTTTATGAAATGAAATTAAAATTGACAACACGAATGTTTGTCTCGGGTAGTACTACGGGAACAATTTCACAGACTATTTTTTGTTTTGTTCAATGATGAAATTTCTGTTTCCTTCCACTTTTTCTATGGCTTCCATGATGACAGATGAAGTTCCATCTTATTGAATAAATGTGATTGTGATGTGATGTTCAAATGATAGGATTGCCTTGTCGATCTTTGTATTCCCCATATTCTCTCATTTCTGCTTTTCGCCTGGTTTACTTTCCTGTGATACATGGCCAATGTAATGGTTGGAAAATATGTAAAAATGTAGGCTGGCGAAAGAGTGTATTGACAGTTTATTCAAATCATCAAAGTTGCAATCCTACTAAAATAAAGAAGGCCATAATGGTTAAATTTTCTCTTGATAACTTTGACTTGCATGGTCACCTTCTGTGAATTTGAGTTTTCAATTACTGCCCATGTCAACGATCGTGTTTCCCTCTGAACAGTTCCGTTCACCGTGAATCACCCGCATGTTTGTACCTCGATCACGCGACAGTGACGCTGTGTGGCTTTGCAGCTTAGTTTTCATGGTACTATCATAAACGGCCACAACGTTTGACCATACCACACATTGTTGGGATTATCATACGGAAACAAGACTGCAATTTTAACTAAGACTTATGAATCTTCAATGGAATTGAGGACAGATCTTGATCGAGCATGCTGGTTGAGCTCGGCAGTTGCACAAGAGTAGTACGGTACGGATCTAGCTCCATGGATACCGCCGATCGTACGCACACCAAAACCTATCCCTAAAATTGTTTCACGAACAACCTCGCCTTTTTAATCTGACACAGTTAGAAATAAGGAGGTGCTTAGAAAAGAGAAAAAAACATACTTTTATGGACAACGACGAGCACGTTTCTTTGTGAAGCAGAATCAAAACACGGCAGAGGTACGTGAAGTAGGTCACGGCCTTTGACTCTGTGCACGGATCTGATTGGACACTTCATTACCTTTGCCCCCAAATTATTATTCATGAGCACTTCCATATTTAGTATCGGGCGAGTGATCTGTTCGCGGGTAGCGTGAGTTGCTATGCGGGTCAAAGGTCAACCCCACGCTACCCCGCCAAGAGATAGCTGTGTTTCGACAACTAGGTATCAGAAAGGGTAGTTTTTTTGCTCAAAACTGGTATCACAACAGTTTGGGTTTCCATGTTCGCGCGGAGCACCCCCCCCCCCCGTACTATTAGCCATGGAGTTACCCCCCAGGGACCGTAAGCGCGTGGATCAACAAGCGCTCCTTACAAGTTGTCGAAATAAATCGGACTTACATAATCTGTGCAAACAAGAAAGTCACTATGCAAAGGTACCGTATTCCTCCGATTCTAAGACCCCCTTTCCTGAACCAAAGATGACGAAAAAGATGGGGGGTGTCTTATAAAGAGATGTCGCCGCGAAATCGAACGTCGTAGTTAATTTAAGCTAATTTATGGAATATTATGCAAAAAATCAAAAAATCATATTTATGCCAATGATTTTTGATTCACGCTACAGACAACTAATACTTTGTGATATCGACTCATGGCCATGCTACGTAGATACTCGCAGTCGAATCTGTACAAGTATAAATTAATGGAGATCCAAAAGTTTTGAAATATAGCGTATTTGCCATACCTTCTTTTACTAAGCAATACGATAGCAATAAATCTTCGTATTTCGTGAATACATAATCAATACGAAATTTGTACAACAAGTACGTTCCCCAGCAGCAGCTAGCTCCCCATAGCATGGCCACAAAGGTCAGACAATGAGTGAAGGGAAAGTCCCTAAAGTTCCGCTGGCTGTGATTGGTCAATTTACGCTATAGGTCACAGGTGTCAGTGCATGAGGTCAAGGTAAAATTCTGTTCAGTTGGATGGTGTCCGTCCGATGTTTTCTATGTAAGATTTTCATTTACTGTACTCCATAAAATAAATGGTCAATTACACGTCGTGAGTTTCATTATTTTGCTCCTAGTTTCATAGCGTCTACCCGTATCTCGAAACGATATGTGATCTTACGAACAGGCAGGGTCGAACAGGTAAAGTGTTGAAGCATCGGCTGGCCGAGACGAAAGATTGCTGCGCCAATCTGCTTATTTGATGTGTTGAATTTTTGGCAATACACCCTAAAGTTTGTTTTTATTACTTGTATCGATGACCAAAATGTCTCTTGATGTGGAATTAAGTCATCTATGATCAACTGTTCGGAATATGGAGTTGATGTGAAGTTGAGTACTGGTATTTTTCCCCTCGCAAGACTTCGAAAGCGTGCATAATCTTGAAAGTCTGTTACACTATCCTTCTACTCATTGTTGGGACTAGTTGAGGAAAAGGACACACACAAGCAAAAAAATGCCGTTCAAACAATAAATACCTTTCATTACATGAGAAAAACTACAAAATTTATGAAACATATTAACGGAAGAAATTCAAAGAACTTTCAGTTCATGCGCCGCAGCGCGGAAGAAACATCGGATATCGCGTTTCGTTTGTTGATACAATCGAAGTCAAACCGTCGAAGTCGATATCATCATCAAGTCTTTTTGAGAGATTTTACGATACTAATGATATTTCTATTTTCACTGGTTGCTTATACGGCAAAGTTAAACGTAAGAGAAAACTTGCAACTCTTCAAATGATCACAAAAGAAAACTTACGTGATAGAAATCTGTTGAAAAAATCATTTTACACTTCGAAGGTAAATTTGAATGTAAGAGAAAACGTTCAGCTTCAGTCATTTGCTTCAGTAGTATGAAAACAAAAGTGTAAAAGCTGAGCGAAGCAAGTTCAAAGCTCGTGTCATTCTCACGTCCCAAATTTTCTATTGATAACGCCGACAAAAAGATTTCCCGAAATCGTCACAAGATCCTAAAAAAATGCGTCGATTTGTCGGTATGTGTATTCGCCCACAAAGTAAGTGGTGATACCAAAATAATCGCACATCATTTAAACGAAAAAAGTTTATCGCAGGAGAGGAATCATTGGCTACGAAAATACAGACAGTCGTAACAATGATTGCGTGGACGCACTTGAGTGTAGACTTGCACAGGACCAGACCAGTGAAGACGGTAACAAGATATTTGACTCTACGCCAAATTTCTCAGCACTAATAAGGACAATGTTCAGTTAAATGTTTTAATATGCATTGCACTACTGGATACCAGATCCATGGTACCAAAACCACGATTGGAACTAATTAAGGATTATTGGATGGTGAAGTAGTGTCTGCACAATCTGCAAATGTAAGCTACATTGCTTCTCTTTTTCAGCTATACATTTGTTGTCATGATTAATTTGTAATATGGTAACGTTCAGCTATATGGCATCCAGCACATTTGAGAAATTTGAAAACTACGAAGTTTCAATTATCCCAAATTTCTTCCAATCGTGTTTAAAGTTACTTATAGACTTTTGCGCGACAGCATCCAGATCTGCACAGCCAAGAGCTGGACATCAGTGCAATCGAAATCGAAGGACCTGGAGGAGACAGTGTCCCCCACGGTGGTAGTGTTTCGGTCAATAATTTCATCTTAGGACATTCATGCCAGGGAATGCCTGTATTTATAGTTCCTGAGGAAGACTACAGTAAGGATGTGCCCGTACTTATAACAACAAACATAATCATGGCAAGTAGAAATGAAGAAAGACCAAAATACTGCATAAACTACCTTTAAAGACAGGGCAGAAATCTGTAACATGGTGTCGTGCTTTTGCCAAGAGGGACAAGAATGTCTTTGGTGGTAAAAGAAGTAGAGTAGGATATGCGAAGTGAAAGGGTCGACACAAACGTAAATTTGGCACTGGACGAGAGATGCATATTAATGGTCGCATGTTAAGAGGACCAAAGGAGGAGATTACACTACTTTGGTGGAGGGGCCATAAGACAAAGACAGAATGGGCAAGTCACAGTCCGACTTTGTAATATCTCAACAAGGCCAGCAGCCCTCAGACGTAACACAACACAGATTCTTGAAAAAAAGTCGCGTGATCAGGATGACCTTATTCCTAAAATTAGCAAATATGCGAAACATCAGTAACCACAAGTGCTACACAATCATATTTAGTAGGATGGGGACCTTATGATGCCACACACTGTACCTAATTAATTTTGCGCATATCTAATTCTTTGCAAAACGAGCCAGAGGTCTGACTTTTTGTGGCACAGGGATAAGTATAGGAGAAAAGACTTTTGCAAAACTGTCATGTGACTTGAATGACCTTTGATTTCAAATTAGCAAATATGCCTATAAATCAGTAATTACAAATGCTACATCCTTCTCATTTTGCAGAACGAGGCACCTTATGGTACCTCAAACTGTACCTTATTAACTATGCACATATCTAACTCTTGGCTTGCCAATAGAGCTAAAGGTCTGATTTGGGTAAAGAGGACAAGTATGGGAGCAAAGATTTTACGTTTGTCACGTGGTTCGACAGCGATGTTTGTTTTTTTCCAAAAACCTACATTAAGCTTCCAAAAATATTTAAAATACTTCTCTACAAGAACCAAAAGACCATTTAAGCTAAATGTGCACAGAGCATCGTTAGTGCATTTACTTTCAACTTGTAATGATTTTTTTTGCAATCACTCTCCCACAGAAGAACATATTAAGGTGACTCGTGAACCCACTTCTACGGCTGTACCAAAATTAGAGGAGAGGCAATGGTCAACGTAAGTAGTAACTCGTCTATGTCAATTGTCCTTGATATATCATTGATAGTCTTCCTATAAAATCGGTTAGTTAGAGTAAGGAAGATGTGATGGTTTAGTTTTGCACAGTCGAAAATAATATTTTTGAGATGTAAATATCAAAACAGAGGGTGAACTTTGAAAACGCTGAACCTAGACATGCGTTTTTTAAACAGATTGCATTTCGAGAATACAAAATAAAGGGCATGTAATAATTTTATTTATAGACAATTATATTTTTGTTTTACCTATTTTGATAAGATTGCACTACATTTTTGTCCCTAGATGGCTACCTTATGTAGACGTAACACCCTTATTACCAAAAGTGTAAGTTCTTTTCTACTTACTGCTGCTTATCATATTATATTGGTCACAGAAAAACGCGCTGTCAGACTGTTCAGTTCAGTTCAGTTCAGTTCAGTATACTAGGGATTGACTATCTTGCGATAATAACATCCCATGTCAAATCCTGTTAAAGGTACGGAAGTATCTATCAATGTTGTTCATGAAGCTATTTACATCCTTCAAAAGTACTACATAGTCCGGTAATGAGTTCCACTCATCAACAATGCGAAGGGAAAAGGAGTATTTGCGGATATCCAGTCTACACAATATCTTTTGTAGTTTCTCTACATGTCCTCTTGTAGTTTTAGACAAACATCGCTCTATAATTATTATGCAGTCATCTATATTATTCAAGATCTTGTACACTTCTATCATATCACCTCTCACACGACGAGTTTCCAAGGTAAGGTAATTCAAGTGAGGATAATCTTTCAAAATATGATTTGCCTCTACATTCTTGGATAGCCTTTGTAAAACGAGCCTGAACTTTCTCCAATAAACATATATCCTTTTGTAACCAAGGAGACCACGCTTGAACAGCATACTCCAGGTGAGGCCTCACAAATTGCTTATAAAGCCTGAGCATGATATCTATTGTGTGGGATGTGAATGATCTCTTGATCATACCAATTACACGATTTGCCTTTTTAACTGCCTCTGAACACTGACGACTGGGTTTTAAACTTTTGCGAACTATAACTCCAATATCCTTTTCTTCCTCAACTTCTTCCAGAAGCACATTGCCCATTTAATAATTCCATTTAGGATTATCACGTCCATCATGGATAACTTTGCACTTGTCAATATTAAATTTCATCAACCATTTATTAGACCAGTCCACTAGATGATCCAAATCTCTCTGTAACATTACGTGATCATTAAAGCTTTGAATTTCTCTATAAACCTTTGTGTCATCGGCAAATTTCTTAAGACGAGCATGGATATTGTCATCGATATCGTTTATAAAAATGACGAACAGAACAGGCCCTAATACGGATCCTTGTGGTACACCACTAGTCACTGGTTTCCATGAAGAACATTTACCACTTACGACCACTCTTTGCTGCCGATTACTGAGCCATTCCTGTATCCATCCTGAGATGTCTTCCATTATTCCATGTATATGCAATTTATGAATCAACCTCTTGTGTGGAACCTTATCAAACGCCTTGGCAAAGTCTAAATAAATGATGTCAACTGGAGACCCTTTGTCAGCATACTCTGTTATGTCTTCTAGAAATTCAAGCAAGTTGGTCAGGCATGATTTACCAGATGCAAATCCATGTTGAGATGTGTTAATCAAGCGATGAACCTTCAAATGGCTGATAATACTGTCCCTCAGGCATGATTCCATAAGCTTGCACACAACTGATGTCAAACTCACAGGTGCGTAGTTACCTGGTACTGTTTTCTTCCCCTTTTTAAATATCGGACATACATTAGCCATCTTCCAATCAGATGATATGTGTCTTCCCTTCAAAGATCTACTAAATAGTATTGATAGCGGAAAAGATAATTGTCCCTTACACTCGCTCAGTATTCTATTTGTTATTTGATCTGGACCTGCAGCTTTAGCTTTGTTAGCATCCAAGTTTCCAATCTTTGTCTTTATCATGCTCTCTTCAAATACTATGGTTGACAGTGTTCCTGAGCTACATCTATCTTGCACATTAACATTTGCTGGAGGTGGTGGGTCTCTTTCACATGTGAACACAGATGAGAAGAAATCATTTAACACCTCTGCTTTCCCAATGCTTGAAGAAATCACTTCTCCATTTTCCTTTGTTAAAGGTCCAATGATTTCCTTTGTCTTTTGCTTTGAACGCACATATGAATGAAATAGCCTGGGATTCTTCTTTACTTTAGACACCAACCTCTGTTCAAATGCGAACTTTGCCTCTTTCACTGTTCTTGTACTTACATTCATATGCATCTTGTATTTCTCAAAGTCATTACAATCATCCGAGACACAAAACTTTTTCCATAATTTATGTTTCTTCCTTATCACATGCAGTACATCCTTGATAGCTATTTTGGTCTGTTATGTGTTGGTCTTCTCTTTAATGGTATGTGCTTACCCTCTGCTTCCATCACCTTTTCTTTGAAAAATTTCCAGCAGTCTGATAATGGAATGTCCATTTAGCTAAATATCTCCAATCCATCATCTGCATATCTTTGCGCATCTGATCAAAGTCTGCTTTATCTACATCTTGCATATAATCACACTCCTTAGTTATACTTGACTCGATGAGAACATCAAATTCGATCATCACATGGTCACTACTGCCAAGATGCCCTATCTGTAAACACTGATCAATCATTCCAGGTTCTGAAGAGAATAATAAATCAAGGCAGTTTGGTCCCCTCGTTGGAAAATCAACATGTTGACTTAAGCAGCAGTCCTGTATGCAATCCAGAAATGCTTCTCCCTGTTGTCCACTACTCATTTAGAGACCATTCAATATCTGGGTAATTAAAGTCTCCAACCATTACCATGTGATTTCGAGACATCTGAGTCACCATATCCAACAGCCGTTTGTTGTTTTCTTTATCACTACTAGGTGGCCTATACACTGTACCAAATACAAGTTGAGTTGATGAGGAAGGTAGTTGTATTGTAAACCACACTGGATTTGTGAATGAAGAAATGTCCGGAGAATTTATTTCAATGGCATCAATACCGTCTTCACATAGACTAAGACTCCGCCACCTCTTCCTCCCTGAGTATTCTTTCTATCCTGTCTGAAGAGTGCAGCATAGCCTGGGATAGTCAATTCTGAGTTCTGGATACCATCATGAGTCCATGACTCTGTAATTGCGATAATGTCATACTTCTTAATATCCAATATTGCCTCAAGCTCGCTCCTCTTATTCATAATACTCTGTGCATTTGTAAACATGCATGGCACTTTATTTTCGTTGCTGCCCTCTGTTGTGACCGATGATTTTCTCTTACACTTGTGTAGTATAGCTTTAACAGAAACAGCTAGTCTTACTACCATGCACTGTGTCCTTGTTGCTTGTTCTAACTCCAAGTGGATACATTGGTGTTTGCTCAATGTTCTGACTGTCTTCTGTAATTTCACCATTTTCTGCATCCTTTCAATTTCTTGTTTCTAAAGTGTCAATATTATGCCCATTGCCGTTTTCTTCAGATATCGTATTTACAGTTCTAATATCCTTAGAGCTATTTACAAAATTGTTAGTCACACTAACAATAACACTAATTACATCTTGAGTGTTGTACTTGACTGTTACTTTTTTGCTTGAGAGGAAGTTACAATCATCCCTCTATATATTCTCAAATTTGTTTCTCCTGCTTCTCTTCTTCTTTTCAGCTCAGCCCTCAGATGTTTATCCAGTTCTTGCTCATGCTTGGTTAGATCAGCTCTCAGATGTTTATCCAGTTCTTGCTCATGCTTGGTTAGATCAGGTGTAATAAATATTTTCTGGAATTCTGCGTTGACACTGTCTTTCAGTTTACTGGATTTCTGAAGAACCCTATAACGAGCTTGTCTGTCCTTGAATTGTACTCGCATAGGTCTATCGTAGTTACTGCCCTGTTGTGTTCCAAGCCTCTGAATCTCGAAACTACCTGGTGCTACACCAATATCCTTGAAATATAATTTTTTACTATAGCCCAAACGGATCATATATATATATCCAACAATGTCTCTGTCGCTTTCAGCTGAACCTTCCTTGCAATTCCTTATTATTAGATTGCTTCTTCTTCTCTCTTTTATCCAATTCCTCTTTCACACTGTTGGACATTACTTCTCTCATGAAGCAATCTCTGTAGTAAAGAACCGAGTAATGACTTCTGCCCACTTTTATACAAACTGGAATAATCCAGAGTAGGTTTTGCCTAAGTACATTTGATGAACAAAGGTCCTTTTAGGTCAGAGTTAGTGATTTACAGATGACACTTCAGATTTGTATATGTCGTTTATCTTATGTGTTACAAATGAATCGTTGACGTAAATCATCGATTTTCTAAATTCCGGTTTTGGCAGAATTTACATATATTTTAACATGTACAAACAACAGCTGGATAAAATCACCTATTTAAATACCATTGTCAATAATGCAATCTTAGTCCCATGGAGATGTATCATACAAATTAAAAGTTCGACATTTTCATCACACACAAAAACTTCATATAGCCAAGATATCTTTTATGACAGCTTTCCCTGCACAAATATAGACCTGATGGCTATGGCCTATTTGGGCCAAATCGGCCATACCCACCACGTCTTTTAAAATTCATGAGTTTACTTTTCTTGTTTGCGCACACAGTTTATCAATGGAAATCTGGAGAATGGCTATTACATCAGGTTGACAATCTCAGCAAGTGGGCAGCGAATTCGGATTACATTTTGCATTGAGCTCCATGCTCTTTGTAAGACAGTTGCCATTTCGAATAAAGCAAGGCATTTGTTTTTGTTTCACTAATTTCCCTACAGTTACAACACTAACGTTCATCAAACAGGGAACACTATGCAGACCTTGCAAAGCTGTGAGTAATAACATTCGAAGCACAGTGAGCATGCAATGACCAAGATATTCCATAATGCTTGACCTATTGCATGGAGGTACTAGCTCCGCTTCTGGCTCCATGACTAACCAAAGAGGTAGAAGACAACTTTTTACCTCCTTGAACTGACTTACGCGTGACTTAAAAATAAAGTTACGGAGGTTACTATTTAGTAATTTTCTGCCACGGTATCAACCGATGCGCTATGTATGGTCAGCTATGAGCCCTACGGCCGGTATGAGTCAAGAGTGCTCGGCTATGACTAAGCCGTAGCCGCATTGTAGCCCTGCCACGCAGAGCGGAGTGGCGCATGTGTAGACGTCAAAGAAGTAGCCTAGCCCCTTCCTTTTTTATACATGTGGTCTTTGGTCCTTGCAACCACCTAAGTCTGTGTAAGGTGGTTTGCGTTCGTCTACAGTGTTTCCCTCTATTGTGGGGCAGGGTAACATAGTGAACGGAACATGTACACAAAGCTCCACACAGCATAGTACCTAGGATGTATCAGAAAAACGTGAGAATTTTTTTCCCGTAGGGACAGATTGAATGCATACAATTAGCACCTAGTTAAACCTTGTGGGAACTTTTAGAGAACACAACGGACCCTGAATTATTCCTCCAGTATTAACAATCCATGTAGGCACAGACCATGTCCGTGATGGAGGGACATCATAGTTGTTTACTCGATGGATCCACTATGTGGATCATTGTTAATGTAATCAATGTGTGCTTTACAATTGAGCTTGTTGTCTAAGATAGTACCTAAATATTTGTATGTAGTAACATACAAATATAAAAATATTGTATCAATATGACATAATATGTTCAAAAGATTGCATTAAACAAACAGTGCAAGTCAAAGAGCTCACCAGAAAACTAGACTAGCTGCAACAATTGTAGTCAATGGGCAGTACACTGGCTTTTTCTATTGTGTTGTGTAGCGTCTACGGGCCAGCTACACAGCCAACATGACAGGCAGACGTGATTCAGCCAACATAACAGAAAAAGCCAGCGCACGGCCCGTGAGCTACAATTATTGCAGCTAGCCTGAACACGGAGAAATGCATATAACTCTGCGCTATGTTGGAAGCATGCTATGATCAACTAAATGTTGCCGGAGAATAAGCTTTTTACAGACGTTTAGTCTCCCTTATCAGATGCAAGGGTGGAATGAAAACTTAAAGCTAAAAGCGACACCAAATTTAATAAAAAATGAAATTTTCACTCTGAATTTTCTGTCACTTTCTGCTTCAATTTTTCATTCCCCTTGCATCTAATGAAAGAGACTTCACGTCTTTGAAAGCTTATGCCCCTGTAACATTTAGTTGATCATAGCCTGCTACGAAACCTGAGATTATTTTGTATTGTAGCTCAACACATCTCTTGTTCTTAGCAAGTGATTTTAAGCTTTGCTGTCAGCTAAATAGGTGGATGTGTAGCATTGTCCTCAAATTTGTACATCCCAAGGTTTTTCTTCAAAACAGCCTGTACGAATCCTTTAATATTTGAATTACAGGTCCCAAGGGATTTCCCTCATCAGATATGTTCAAAGTATGATGAAATATGCAAATTTATATTTTTAGGGCTAATTTTGCTATTTTGGGCAAAAATCTTCTTCTCTTTTACTGACGTCTTCAATATTTGGTAAACATGTCCCTAAGAATGACCTTAGTCAAATTTGTGGTAGTTGTGATGAAATATTCAATTTTTTATATTTCATGGAAATTTTTGTAATTTTTGGTCAAAAATAAAAATTTACAATTGTCTATACAAGAGGAAATGTCTTTACAAAACCATCTTACAAAAATAGAGTATGCATTTCATACATATACGTGTTTTCAACACAATAAGTAAGCCAAATTTTGAGCTTTTTCAGATGTTTTTTGTACGTTTTAAACAAGTATGAACATAAAACGTCATCCACAATATTTAAGTAAAACCTGTTTTGTCATTACTTTGTTCATATTTCTTGAAACGATCTTCAGTGTTTATGGGGATTTTTTATTGCTTATTTTTTTAATAGGAGGGTGATAACACCGCTGGTATTTTCTTCTGTCAAATTTTACATACAAAGTGGCTATGTTTTTTTTGCCCATTTTACAGTAAATTATTGTATTTTACTCTAGAGATGTTTTATGTGTTTTAGAATAAATAAATTTTACTGAATATCAGTGGTCTGTAATGGTATTTCAAGTTTGAACATCCCCTGAACGCCAAAAAATTAGGTGTTCAACAAGCGTGCATCATGTGTTCTAGCCTTAAAGCCCCACTCAATTATCAGATTTATCTAATATAAATATTATTTCCTTGATAAAATATTCAATGGAAAACAAAAGAATGACAAACTGTTAATGGGCTGTTAACACTTTCGCTAATGCGAGAACCAGGGGTGGAGAAGGGCGCCTTTAAACACACTTATTGTTGAGTGGCGTCCATGTGTGACGTGATCAAATTAAACATGTGCGCATGCGTATTTGCAATATGAAGTTCCGCCATTTTTGTTTTAGTTGGAGTTTGAGTTAACTCCGTTTTTACTTTTTTATCTGAGCCATCTACCATGGTCAGATGCCATCAGAGTCTAATCGATATGCATATATCTTTAGTAAGATGTTGAACTTTTATCTGATGTGATTTTTTCAGTTTTTTCCAAGTTATTTCAGAGAGATTTACAATTTTTCGTACTGTAGTATTTGCCTCAGTGAACTGCCATAGAAATACATAGCGTTTCCCAAACCATGTGACTTTGTACACATCGCTGCTATGAAACTTAATCAAACTTTTCTAGTTCATTTTTCAGAGTATTTCAGAGTTTACTGCTAGGTTTAAACGATTCGAGAAGTTCTTATTGACTCCGAGTACTTTCCGATTCGAGTTTTTATCATGTTTAATGGATTTGAAGAGTTCTATGCAAACACTGTATGGCCTGTGTGTTACCGCGAGTGCCATAGCTTTACACTGCATTTACCATTTGCTTTAGATAAGACAGTCGATTGATTCAGACTAGAGTTACTGTCACTCAAAGCCTTACCTGTCAGGGTGAGTGTTTGCAAAATGTATTTTTGTATCACATTTGTTCGAGTATTTAGCAGTGAAGTTTATTCATCTGTATGCCTATAGAGGTTATTCTATACATTTCCATATATACTGTGACTCGCCACTGAGGGCGCACAGTCCTTTGCTTGTCCGTATAGTGCATCTACCTGGTGTTTCACTTCTATTTTAAATTTCCTCTATGAGACTGATATCACTGTTGTGCTAGTGTTTCACAGCATGCTATATTGAAGTGATATTTATACAGAGTTTCTTTCTATTTTTCCTTCAGGATTTTTTGTAGTCTTATGTCATAAGCAACTGTTTTTAAACAAACCAATGTTCTGCCTTAGTTTCTGTGGAGTCGGAAATAAAAGAATGTGTTGGATTCAGTGATCGTGTCTGTGTCCAATAAATGAGCGTTACACATGCGTTCATAAAGTGTTACAGCCCTTCAAACCGGTAAATGCATTCAATTTTTTGTAAACACGTTTCATGTGCAACGTGTGTTCCGATATGGAACACCATGGTGTTCAATACAATGTCTGATGAACACGTAGCGTTCAAAATCTGCACACGTGTTTTCAAAAACTGAACGTTGGTTGAACACGTAGTGTTAAATTTCTGAACGTCTAGACGCGTTCGAAAAGGTGTTACAAAAAGGCGGTTTAATTGGTGTTCTATCCTTGAACACTTAACTTTACACTGTGGATTGTTAATACTAGAGGAAATTATTCAGGTTCAGTTTGTGTGCTCTAAGAAGTTGCCACAAGCTTTAACTAGATGCTAATTGTACGCATTCAAACCCTCTCTATAGCGAAAAAGTTCTCATTTTTTCTGATGCACCATAGGTATGTTGCTGTGTGGACTGTTATGTACATCTTCCGTTCACTGTGTTACCCTGCACCACAATAGAGGGAAAAACTGTAAACGAATGGACGAACACAAATCACCATACACAGACTAATGTGGCTGCAAGGTTTGCAAGGACCAAAGACCACATGTACAATAAAAGAAGGGTCTCGGCTACTTCTTTGGCGTCTACACAGTGGCAGGGCTATAATACGGCTACGGCGTAGTCATAGCCGAGCACTCTTGACTCACAACGGCAATAGGGCTATAGCTGACCATCGGTTGACGACGCGGCAGTAACCTCCGTTGCTTTATTTTTAGGTCACGAGTACGTCAGTCCAAGGAGGTAAAAAGTTGTCATGGAGCCAGGAGGGGAGCTAGTACCTCCCTGCTATAGGACAAGCATTGTGAAATATCTTGTCATTGCATGCTCACTGTGTTTCGAATATCATTACAAACGGCTTTGCTTGGTCTGCATAGTTTTACCTGTATGATGAACGTTAGTGTTGAAATTGCAAATCCCAACTGTCTTACAAAGAACATACAAGAGAGTCGCTGCGTGATGGCGCTTGGGTGAGCACGCATTTCTTGACGCTCCGCCACAGCGAACACAACCCTGGTATTTCATGCTGTTTTCAAAACCTGGACAACGAATCATGACGTTAATATTGCCTTGAAAAGTAGCGAGAGACCCAGTCACACGAACTATGCAAGCCAGTGGCAGACAAACCAAAAACTCTCAAAAATCTCAGACGTCTTCGAGCTCGACAATGACAAGTGCAGCGACGAGACCTATAACCGACTATGCTGGCTTCAATGCAACGACAGATAAGAGTACTGACGTTGTGGAAGATGAACGCGAATTCCGAAGATTCATGCGCTCTGCTGTAGTAAGCCTGCAGGAAAAATTAGAGAAGAATAATGAAATTCAACTAAAAATGATCGAGAGACTGGACAAAGTAGAAGAAACTCAACGAGAATTCGAAAAAGCCCTGAACTTCTCAGACAAAGAAATCGCCGATATCAGAGAGGAAAAGGAGGCCATGAGGAAGAAGTTGGTAGAATTAGACGTTAAATTACAAGTGACAAGACAACAACTCGGAGATCTGAAAGAAGATCAAGTGAAACAAGAAAGGTATTCCAGAAGTTATAATTTGAGAATTGGAGGAGTGGAAGAGAAAAAAGATGAAGACACACTGGAGATAGCAAGGAATGTACTTGCTACAAAATTTCAAGTGTCCGGTAACGAGGTGGAAAATGCACACAGAGTGGGTCTGCATCGAAATGGTAAGCCCCGTCATATCATAGTAAAATTTCACAATAGACCCCAGCGATTCAAGGTTCTGAAATCTGCAAGAACTGTTCTTAGAGACAGCGGACTGTTCATCACAGAAGATATGACACGAGAAGATCTGTAAACTAAACAACAACTCAAATCGATCATAGATGCCGCCCGGTCAGAAAACAAGAAAGAAAGATTCAGAAACGGAAAGTTGTTTATTGAAGGAAAACTGTATCGTTAATAGCATGTGTCTTGTCCATACGATAGGCATTTCATCTCACTTGCTGAGAAACTATATTATTTCTTTTTTTCCCTCAATTGTACAGATTTCAGTTGAAAGTAAGGTCCTGCTATAATTTAGTCTTCCTTCAAGTTCATTTTTCAAAAGATGTTACGTAACCTGCACCTCAAATTTATTCTTTTGTTCTCCAATTGGTAACTCACCCTTTTTAGAGGTGTTAAGTTCTGTCCAACACGGGCATCCAAAGAAAATGTGTAGATTACACAATGTTTTGAACAACTGATAATTACATGCTGTGGTAGAGTGTCACCCTTCTTTTGGAGGGTTTGCTATCAAGACCGTTTTCGCCCTTTTGGAGTGTTTAGGTTTTGCCTTTTTGCTCCCCTCTGTTTGTTGTCTTTTTTTCCTTTTTGTGTCCATGTTTTCCTTGTTGTCCTTGAATGTGAGAGGTTTAAGAGATAGGAATAAGTGAGGTGGATCAATAATATATGCCCATGGTACAAATCACAGTTGTGGCACAGCCATATTGATCAATCCCAAATCAACCAAACTCCAAACAGGGCAGGTTACAAGACAAAACCAAAGAAGATACATCATGGTTGAAATAGTGAAAGAAGAATTTAATTTTTTGTTAGTAAATGTTTATGCCCCAAATGATGAAAACTCACACATCTCACTCTTCCAGTCCATGAGTAAGCTTATAAAATCAAAATTTCCGTATCATAAAATCTGTATGGGAGGAGATTTTAATGTTGTATTGGACCAAATAATGGATAAGAGAGGGGCACACATAAAAGTAAACACAAATCAAGAAGGGAAGTCCATCATTTAATGACGTCATTGCAACTCACAGATATATTCAGACAGCTTAATCCTGAGATATTCAGGTACACCTGGAGAAGGCTAGAAAGTTACTCAAGGCTAGACTACTTTTTAGTATCACATGGTATAGAAAAGGAGACAAAGAAAGCCGAGGTTATAAGAAGTATTTAAACATACCATAGTGCAATAACATTGACGTTTAATATTCCTAACACAAAAACAAAAGACCCAGGATTCTGGAAGTTTAATAACAGTTTACTAGACGATCCCGAATACATGAAATTTATGAATGCAGTCATTGAGGAAATTATTACTGAGAATGATAAGACTACACATTAATTAATCCTAAAAGTGCCTTTGAGTATATGAAATACAAGACACGAGAAAAAACTATTTCATTTAGTAAAATAAACAACGTAAAATTAGATACGAAGAAAAAGATCTACACAGACGCCTTGATTTATTAGAAGAACAATTAGACGATTCATTAAATCAACATGTGCTAGCGTATGAAAAAACAAAACACCACTTGGAAAGAATAGCATTAAAAAATACAAGGGGCGGCAATAAGATCACGGGTAAGATGGTATGAACATGGGGAAAAAAGCAGTAATATTTTTTAAACCTTGAAAACGAAATTTCAACAAGAAAATATTAACAAATTAAAAGTACAAGAGAGAGAAATAAGTGACCACCAAGAAATACTTGCTGAACTTAAACGTTTTTATATGGACCTGTATAGATCAAAAGACCCGAACATTGATACAGATGACTTTAATATTTGTTCATACAGAAAATACACCTAAATTAATACAACCCGAACAGGAACTTAGTGAAGGCTTTCTGACAAAAAAAATAAATTGTGAAACACTGAAAACATCCCCAAGAATAAAACCCCAGGCAGGGATGGATTGACACCAGAATTTTACTTGGCATTTTTGGACAAACTTGGGACACAGATTGACAAAAGTTAAAATTGCTCCTAAACAACATGCCATCTTTCAAATACTCAAAGGAAAGCAATAATTTCTCTCCTTCCCAAACCAAATACAGATACAAAGATATATAAAATTGGAGACCCATATTATTGTTAAAAACTGATTACAAAATCTCAAGCAGATGCATGGCAGCTCGAGTATCCAAAGTACTCCCTCCCATCATTCATAAAAATCAAACAGCGTTCATCAAGGGCAGGAATATCATGGAAAATATCAGACTGATGTCAGACATTATAGAATATATGATGGAAAATAAAAACTTGCCCGGGCCAATCTTACTTGTTTATATATTTTAAAAACTGAGGCTTTTGAGTGGAACCTGATGCACAAAGTTTTACAATTATTAACATTTTGAAACATGTTTCGTACATGGGTGAAAACATTTTATACAAATATACAAAGCCGTGTTATAATTAACGGTTTTTCTACGGGATGGTTAGATTTGCAACGCGGAATAAGACAGGGTTGTCCCCTGTCAACTGCTTTTTTGTCCTATCGATTGAATTTATTAGTTATTGCGGTTAGAAAGTCCGAAACTTTTAAAGGAATCACCCTTCCAGGCCCCGCACAAAAGAAAAGAAAATTTCCGGATTTGCAGATGACACAACACTGTTCTTTCAAAATATTTCTAATATCAAAGCGAGTTTAAATCTATTGCACAGGTTCACCAGTCCTTCAGGCTTAGAAATAAACTATTGTAAAACAGAATTGTAATTTGTAGGCCCCTTAACACGTTTATTGTATTAAGGTGATTTCCCCACTTTTATCTGTAACAAATAATTCCTTGGTGAGTATGTCGGACAAAATAGAGAACAAAACGAGAAATTAAATTTGTGGAATATTTAAAGACATTGAAAGATAAACTTGAAGTTTGGAATGCTAAAAATATGTCGATTGGAGGAAGGGCTCTCTTTTCGAAATGTTAAGGAATTTCAATTTTAATATGCACACTAAAAGCCATCTCTGTCCCTGAAAAATGCACAAAAGAAGCAAACTCATACCTTTTTTAAATTTCTGTGGAAAAATAAGAAACACAAATAAAGAATGCGACAACAATGAGTGACAAAGAACGGGGAAGTTTGAAAATGATTGACGTAACAGAAATGAACAAAGCATTAAAATTGTCTTACTTGGAGCAGCTCCTGACAAATAACAAATCTTCTTGGACAGATATCCCAAAGTTTTATTTTCAAAAGTTTTGGGAACTCAATTTTCTCTTAAACTGCAACTGTGACGTTAAATTTATTTCTCTTAAAATACCAAAATGTTATTCCAATATTCTAACACATTTTGCAGAGCTTAAGAATTTAGATATCTACACAGCGCGTCACAAATACTTTGGAATAATACATTCATATCTCTTGGTGGAAGTACTTTATTTTATAAAAGATGGTTTCAACATGGAGTCAAGTATGTCAGTGATTTTTGATGGCAACGGAACCCCACTTTCTTGGCATGTTTTTCAAGAAAATTTTAATATAAAGGTTAATTTTTTGACTTACAACTACAGTATTTTAATGTCAATACCTAGCGATTGGAAAAGATTACTTAAAGGTCAAAATTTTACACATGCATCTGACGAAAATTTACAAGATTGTCTTCAGAAAATTCCGCAGGCACTACTAAAGAAATGTATGAACTATTTAAGACTCGTAAATTTATGCCACCCACGTCAGAAAACACTTACTCAAAGCTACAATATGCTCAGAACATTGACATGACGAAATCATGGAAACTAATCTACGAAAAAACATATGAAACGAAACTTAGAATATTTCAGTTCAAGATCATGCACAGTATACTTGCAACAAATGTTTTTTTAATGAACAACAAAATAAAAGAAAATTGTTTATGTCAACACTGTAACTTGTAAGAAACAATAAAACACCTATTTTGGAACGGCAAAGAAAGTGAATCCTTTTGAAATACATTCCAAGTTTTCTGCCAGCAAAACAAAACACCATAGAGTATATCATTATCATGTAAAGATGTAATCTTTTGTGTTCTACCTCATAAAAACAGACTTTTAAATCATTTACTATGTATTGCAAAATATCATCTGTACTCTATTTGATTTTTGCATAGAAAGCCGTCTTATATTGTTTTATTGAAAAAGTTAAAGATGTAATTTTTATAGATAAAGATATAGCAAAAAGAAAAGGAATAATGAATTTATTCCACGACAAATGGAATGCTATTTACACTTTGTAAAAGCTACCTTTTGAGAGAAATTTCAACTTGTTATGCTTCTTGGAAACCCTCTCGTTTTGTTTTGTTTGTGTTTCTCCCTTTGCTTTTCGGCTTTTTTCTTGTTGTGTTTCCCTTGTCCTCCTTTCTGTCAATAAAGTTTTGTTAACTAAAAAACATACAAAGAGTAATTTGAATTCGCTGCCCACATTCGGGGGCTGTCAACCTGATGTATTAGCCATTCTCTAGATTTCCATCGATAAAGTCTGTGCGTAAACAAGAAAAGAAAACTCATGAATTTTAATAGACGTGGTGGTTATGGCCGATTTGGCCCGAACAGGCCATACCCACCACGTCTAAATCTGTGTGGGGAAAGCTATCATGTCTTACATTAGAGTTCCTATCAAACAGGGAGCGGCAAGGCATGTGCCAAAATTGGAATTAGAAATGTTGACCTATAGGGTCGGCTTGTCTGAAATTCGTCTCAGATAGCCACGGTCAGCCGAGTTTTCCAGTTAGCCCTGGGAACAGTATTTTCAAATGAAAACGGAAATGTCAAGGACAGGCGAAGACTTATTTTGTTGAAAAATAACAAGCTATGCAATCTTTGTATATCAGAAAATCTACCTTTATTAGTGCCGAATATCTAAGCTGTTAAACCAACTCTCTGAGTTGGTTTCAAAATGTCGCCACCAGCGTAAATATTATTTATAAAATTTTAGCACTACCTACTGATAGAATGGTAAGTCCAAAAGTCTGAGAAAATCCTGCAGGCTTCTCTGTGTGTACTTATCAACACATGACACAAAACACATGCATATATGTAGATTGTATATAACCAACACAACGGAAACTTTTTAACTTGAAAGATATACAAGAAATAGCACAATAAAAAGCTTTTGCCTGTGTTTATATTTTACTGTACGAATGTAGTTTCCTACTACTAGCTTGTTCATCCTGCGTTGCAAGATATGGATCATAATGTAGAAAGTCTGCTAGGTTCTTGAGAGCTATGTCTGTATGGTCAGTCTGATTATATCAATAAGGAGGACAAGGGCGTCTCCCTTATTAATCATATTGTAGTCCCCCATCAATGTCGTCTGTATGCTTGTCATTTTCTTGTCCAACGCCCAAAAGCATACTGAGACACATACTTTTCAACTAGTCTACATAGCATTTTTACGTGTAGAATGCGCTCTTGTAGGGCTAGTAATGCTAACTTGTGATGATTTTTTATTTTTTATTTTATTTTTTTTTGTATATTGCAAGTGCATATTACCCCTTGAAAGAATGTTGAAAGACCCACTATTTAGCTTGTCAAAATATCGTCTAAATGTGTCAAATGCTATCTTCCTTTTTACATTTTGAGTTCCAGGCGGACCAGATTTCATTGTCAACAACTTAGCAATGCAGTTAACACATCTACAGGCTGGGTTGACTAGCTTTAAACCCTTGATGTCAACATGCTTTCGAGAGTAGGACAAGGAAATATTGTTACCATTTGAAAAAATCACCAATAGCATTACTGGTCCCTTTAAAGTTTACATCTGCATTCAAATCTGGTCGAGAATTGACTTGTCAAGAATGGCAATGCAGTTTACACATTGGCATGTACATATTCACAAAGACAAAAAGAAAGACAGACTAGCAACGCGGCATGCCTTTTGTTCCATGGTCGTCTCGGTAGACTATGGCCTTTCCATATTAAAATGAGCTTCACAGGTGTTAGATTTTTGGAGACTTTGTTCGTGGTTGATAATTGCACGAGATTATGCGAAAAGTACGACGAGATGGCATCGTGCTGCCAGTCGCGTAGCAACCATACTTACTTTGTAAGCTCTCAGGGCAGAAACACTGCTTCACGCCAATCAAAACATAACACGCCAGCAGTTTCATAAACTCGTCCTTCCATGACCAACTTTTAAAAGACGATATGACTGACCGTAAACTATTGAGTAAAACCAGACAGTATCGATAAAAGACTTTCAAATTTGGTTCAAACACACTCATTATATATTCATAAAAATGTGAGAGGAATTTTTAAAATGGTAAAACTCACTTTCTCTCTGTATCTTTTTTGCATATCAGTTATCTGGATGATTTTTAATGTGATGGTGATCAATAATGCATGTATAACATATTAACTCATCTGAAATCGAGGTATAACTTCTGTAGGCCACATTGACTTGGTGATGTATTGCCTCAAGCCCACTCTCTCAAAAGAACCCCAATCTTAGTTTGGTGGCCCTAATTTGCTCTATTGCATAACATTCTAGGAAGTGGAATTTTGGAAAAAATGACTCATTGGGAAAGTTTTCTTTGTAGTATTCCAAGAGACTGGTGATATTAATACCTGTAGGAAATAATGGAATAATTGGACTTTCATAATGTGAACACGATTAGGACGAATTTCACGGTCTACTATCCGCCCTGCACGTCGACACATCACGCATCCACATCTTCCATCCGGATTTTGACCCATTCAATGACCAACTCTTTCAACATTGGTAGGAATGAGATCTGGCGCCAGCAGATTAGTTGCTGTTTGGGGACGTTGCCGTGATGAGAAATTACCGATCAGCTGTTTTGCTACTTGGGCGCGAAACATGAGCTGACGTCTGTATCTCGATCTACTTTGGCCGTATCCATGAACTGATGCCACGTTGTGGAAAACGTTCATGAGTGTCTTGTTCAGCACATGGTAAAACACAGATCTATGCCATCGTGACGATGATCGACCTGGCGTGTAGTAAGCCAGATGTTGATCAGTCAAGTCCACACCTCTGAAGTACTGATTATACATTACGGCAACGTTCGGGCATATTACTGCAATTTGTTCAAAACATCGACGCCTCTCAGTTGCTTTCTGTTCGGTCTACGTGCACTGACTGCCGTACTCATAAATTTCACCATTTTTTGCTCACGTGTTCACACACGTGAGCATATGGTTTAGCCATGTCTGTCTGTGTGTGTGTGTGTCTGTGTGTGTGTCTGTGTGTCTGTATCCCCATTATCTCAAAAATGGCTGAACGTATTTCAGTCAAATTTAGTAGACATCTTCAGAATTCAAATGGCTAGAACTGAAAAGGTTTTGGTGGGCGTGGCTTGCATATTAATGAAGTTATCACAGTTTTAATTTTTGTGATACATGGTAGTCTATGGGAAGCATGATGACCATGGTTTCTGGACATCTCGACCCCTAACCAACTCGACCCCAGTCAACTCAACCCGCTACCAACCTAACCCTGGTTAGATCTTAGCCTTGCTCCTTCATGCCAAATACCAAAGTCACAGGTCTTGCCAATTTTGAGAAGAAGATTTTTAAAGTATTATTTTTCTGATTTTTCTATGACCTTTGACCTCCCCTATACCTATGCAGCTAAGCTATGGCAATGGCTTATTCTAGCCTATGTTAAAGCCCAAGACAGCCAGCGTCTATTGGACAATGGCCAGTATAGTCTGGTGCCGAAACCCTGATTTTTGGTCGAACCCAAAAATTTCGGCCCCACAATGGTTCTCGGTGGTTTCTGTATCTTCAAAGCCTACTGAATCAGGATCTGCATGATGCCACCCTGGCACCCTTGGGCATTTTAATATATTCAAGATGGCCGCCAAGATGGCCGCCAAAACATGGAAATGGTAATATCTCAGCTCTATGAAATATTATCAAAGTGATTTTGGTGTCATTTACCAGGTAAACAGGGCCAAGGAATTCATTTCTTTCATTGCCCAACATGTGCAACTCTTAATTTGCATAAAAATCCAAGATGGCTGCCAAAATCACCTCCAAAACAGGTAAAATGCCATATCTCAGCTCCATGAGAAGCTGTTGGAGTCATTGTGGTCTCCTTTGCCAGGTAAATGGGGTTAAGGAACTCATATTTTTCATTGCCTTATATGTACAACCCTTAATTTGCATGAAAAAGCAAGATGGCTGCCAAAAACGACATCCAAAAACAGGTAAAATATCATATCTCAGCTCAATGAGAAGCTGTTGGAGTCATTTTTGTCTCCTTTGCCAGGTATATTGGGTCAAGCAATTCATATCTTTCATTGGCTGACATGTATCACCCTTTATTTGCATAAAAATTTGCATAAAAATCCAAATACCTGTTTCAGTGTGTAAGGAGTCATATCTCAATACACTATGCCACTGATTTTGGTGTCTTTCGGCATGTTTTACGGGTCAAAAATTGGTATCTTTTGTTATATTTGCTATAAAATCAACCATGAAAATCTGAAACTGATGCTTACAATCCAAGATGGCTGCTAAGCTTGTTTCCACAACATATATCAAGGTATATCTTAGCTGAAATTGCATCCAAGAGACTAATACAGTAAGGGTTCAAGGCTGAAGGATAAGTTTCTTTTAAATGTAAAATATTTCATTGAAAGCCAAAATGACCACCTAATATCAACTATGGCCACACAAATGGATGTAACAAAAATATTGAGTCGTATCTTAACCCACCGAGCATTATTGAGACCTATTTTGTTGTGTTTGGTCAGGTTTTATTGGTCGCAGGGTTTTCATTGCTTGTTTTCTGCACTGGAAAAATCTTACTTCTAAAGGAGGGATTTTATCCCGCATTGTAGCTATAATGGTTTCGTAAAACATTACACCGTATCTTAATTTATCCAGCATCTGAGGTCATGGATTTCACATTTCCACTCATATAAATTGTCAAACGATCCATTTACATGAATTATATTCTTCTTTTTTGACAGTAAAGACACTTTCATATTATCCCTCTGAAGTTCTACCCTTAGCTTCGCAACCGTCATGCTGCAAACAATTTTATAGTTTCTGCAATACGTTCATCCGTAGGGCATCATGAATACCAATGTTTGCGCTTGACACCCATCAAAAATACTTTGAACAGTTTAATTGCAGTACAATTATGTATACCTAATATTTAATTGGATTGTTGTTGTTTTTATAACTAAACATATATACACCTTGCTCCTCCAAAAGCAATCTTTTTCACTAATTCTTATCCACTACCTGACATAAAAGTTCTATACTGATGAGCATGTGCAGTTTTTCTTGTGTCCCGGAATGAAACCAAAAGTACATTGCAGACTAACCTGTACTGTTTTGATGACTTGTACAACTTTTACTGGACTATGAAAAGAAACATACCAACAACCAAAAATGTATGCAGACAAAGACCTACAACTGATAGGTGCCCATGCTTTGTCTTGTTATGGTGCAGTGGGCTACATGCTAGCCATTTGAGCCGCAACACATTAAAACAGCTTCTAAAAATAACGAGCATAACAACTGGCACACACACACATATATAAAACTTAGACAAGAAAAAATGAAAAAAGTTGAATATTGATGAATATGTAATATACCCATATAGATATTCAGATTTATACAAAAATATATATATATTATATATATATTATTCTTTTTAATACTCTTTGTGTGATTTTGCAAAACCCTTCATTCTACTTTGGACAAGATCCCAATTGGGATACGACTTCAATAAAGGCTTACTTTACTTCACTTAACTTTATATAAATAAGGAACGGTATAGTGAACAAAGATCCAAGGTGTCAAACGGATTTCGTGACTTTGGTTGGCTGAAAAATGAATCAGTCAAATCGCTTTTCACTTTAACTTTTAGTCAAGGCTAACCAGCTCCTTCAGATGTGCATACATTCATTCCTAATGGATGTACAGGTGACCCTCCATATTCCACAGGAAGTTACAGGCGCTCTTTAACTCAACTGGCTGTGACATTTGTATTTTCTGGCAGTATAGTATAGCAAGCAACTGCCAATATAAATGGCCCTGCTAATAACAAAAGCGATGAAGATGATGTTGTGCCAGAATCTTACCGAATCTCACAGTTCGGGTCGAAAACTTGTAAATGAGTATTTTGGTATATTGTTACAGATAAGTATTATAAAACGTGCCACCAAATGATAAATGGTACGTAAACAGTTCATGTAATGGGAAAAGTGTGTTCCTCGATACCTAAAATGCGGCCAAAGATTAAGAATCAATCTCAAAGATGATCAATGATAATGTTAAGGCTACATGCCTGTTTTGCGACTCTATTTAGGGCATCGATGATGTTTTGACTTCACTTTTGATATATGTTGGATTGTACAGTTTATATGCAATTGACCCTTCAAATGTATCAAAAGACACAAAAGTTGGTCTTATGAGCTACTCAGTAAATAGAGACATGATGTAATATTTTGACACCATTATTAGCATTATCAGATAAACTCCCTCTTTTTGTAATGTTCTTGGAAGTTTTTTCAGGTCAGATAACTGGAGATTCAAATTCTGCAACTGGATAAAACATGACCATACTCATCAAAATAGGTCTTAAGAATGCTTGATTGGTAAAGATGCAACTCACACCTTACTAATATTGGTGTTTGTAATGCAATTAAACTGCTCAAAGTGCTCTGAATTGTGTCAAACACAAGAAGTTCGTATTTCTGCTGCCTATGAATGACACTATAGCAGAAACTAGAGACTTGTTTGCAGCATGACGGTTGTAAAGCTTAAGGTACAACGTCTGACGGATGACATTAAAACTGGTTGTCAAAAGTGGCAAAAGACAACTATCTTCATTGTCAAATCAGAAAACCATGCCTGCAATGATAAAGGTATTCATAGAAGGCCTCTGCTACACCCACTTGCGGTCATCTGAGTGACTAAGTTGGTGCAAAGATAAACAAGACAGATGACTCAGGTTGGCTCAAAGATGACCAAACAAGTCACTTTTATGCAAGTGCGAATGCATTCTCAGCAAATTCGCCTCGAATAATTGAAGCTCATTTATTGTGGTTGATTGGCAAATGATAAAATGACCATTGATGTTGTATGGAAAAATAAAGTTTATTATCATCTAATTTAAATGGATGGTTTGACAATTTATGTGGACGGAAATGTGAATTCCATGACCTCTCAAACAGACCAAAACACACAACTTTGTGTCAAAGATGCTGGATAAATTAAGATACGGTGTAATGTTTTACGAAACCATTATAGCGGCAATGTGGGATAAAATCCTTCCATTATAAGTAAGATTTTTTCGAGTTCAGAAAACAAGCAATGAAAACACTGCGGCCAATAAAACCTGACCAAACATAACAAAATAGATCTCAAGAATGCTTGGTGGATTAAGATATGACTCAATGTTTTTGTGGTATCCATTTGTGTGGCCATAGTTAATATTAGGTGGTCAATTTGGCTTTCAATGAAATATTTTACATTTAAAAGAAACTTATCCTTCAGCCTTGAACCCTTACTGTATTAGTCTCTTGGATGCAATTTCAGCTAAGATATCCTTGATATATGTTGTGGAAACAAGCTTAGCAGCCATCTTGGATTGTAAGCATCAGTTTCAGATTTTCATGGTTGATTTTATAGCAAATATAACAAAAGATACCAATTTTTGACCCGTAAAACATGCCGAAAGACACCAAAATCAGTGGCATAGTGTATTGAGATATGACTCCTTACACACTGAAACAGGTATTGGATTTTATGCAAATTTTTATGCAAATAAAGGGTGATACATGTCAGCCAATGAAAGATATGAATTGCTTGACCCAATATACCTGGCAAAGGAGACAAAATGACTCCAACAGCTTCTCATTGAGCTGAGATATGATATTTTACCTGTTTTTGGATGTCGTTTTTGGCAGCCATCTTGCTTTTTCATGCAAATTAAGGGTTGTACATATAGGCAATGAAAGATATGAGTTCCTTACCCCATTTACCTGGCAAAGGAGACCACAATGACTCCAACAGCTTCTCATGGAGCTGAGATATGGCATTTTACCTGTTTTGGAGGTGATTTTGGCAGCCATCTTGGATTTTTATGCAAATTAAGAGTTGCACATGTTGGGCAATGAAAGAAATGAATTCCTTGGCCCTGTTTACCTGGTAAATGACACCAAAATCACTTTGATAACATTTCATAGAGCTGAGATATTACCATTTACATGTTTTGGCGGCCATCTTGGCGGCCATCTTGAATATATTAAAATGCCCAAGGGTGCCAGGGTGGCATCATGCAGATCCTGATTCAGTAGGCTTTGAAGATACAGAAACCACCGAGAACCATTGTGGGGCCGAAATTTTTGAGTTTTGTGTTTCGGCACCAGACTAGTAGGGGACCAATTGCTCTCCACAATTTTGGGGATTCAACTTGACCTTTGACCTTGGCATCTTCCTGCAACTCATTTATTATGTGCATTTCTAATTCAGAGCTAGCCAATAGAGCTAGAGGTCTGATTTTTGGTATATAGGGATAACTTAGCAATACAAATTTTTTGACAAAATGTCATGTCGTCTCGATGACCTTTGACCTTAAATATGAGTATATGTCCATAACTCAGTAACCACAAGTGCTACACCCTTCATATTTGGTATGATGGGAGACCTTATGACATCACATCCTGTACCTCATTAATTATGTGCATATCTAATTCTGAGCCAGCCAATAGAGCTAGAGGTCTGATTTTTGGTATATAGGGATAACTTAGCAATACCTTTTTTTTTGACAAAATGTCATGTGACCCCGATGACCTTTGACCTCAAATATACATATATGGCCATAACTAAGTAACCACAAGTGCTACACCCTTCATATTTGGTATGATGGGAGACCTTATGACATCACATCCTGTACCTCATTAATTATGTGCATATCTAATTCTGAGCCAGCCAATAGAGCTAGAGGTCTGATTTTTGGTATATAGGGATAACTTAGCAATACAATTTTTTTGACAAAATGTCATGTGACCTTGATGACCTTTGACCTCAAATATACATATATGGCCATAACTAAGTAAACCCAAGTGCTACACCCTTCATATTTGGTATGATGGGAGATCTTATGACATCACATCCTGTACCTAATTAATTATGTGCATATCTAATTCTGAGCCAGCCAATAGAGCTAGAGGTCTGATTTTTGGTATATAGGGATAACTAAGCAATACAATTTAACTTGATTTTAGTCATTGAAACTTGCTATATACATCAAAGATATTGTGATATAACATTATTGAAAGTCAAAAGACATTTTTACTTCAGCCAATTCCTAATTTGCATATTAAATGAATTTTCATACTTAGGGATATTCATCTGAATTGACTTGATCAAAATTGATGTAACTTGCTATGTACATTTCAGACACTGTAATACAATATTATTGAAAGTCATTAAGCATTTTCTCTTCAGCCAATTCCTAATTTGCATGTTTAATGAACTTTCCTAATTAGAGATATATATCTGAATTGACTTGACCAAAGTTGACAAAACTTGCTACATATATTGCAGATACCATGATACAACATTATTGACAATCATTAAGCATTTTTACTTAAGTCAATTCCTAATTTACATATTTAATGAACTTTGCTTATTAGGGATATATACTGGGATTTACTTGATCAAAGTTGGCAAAACATGACAACATTGATGATTATACCTGGTTAAAACAATACTAATTTACAATTTGCATATCTAATGAGCTTTCACAGCTCGGCATATATGGCTTGAAGGACTTGGCCAATGGTAATTACACTTGCTATATAAAATGGTGATACAATGACAGCAGTCAAAGAACTATAATATTTTTATTTCAGCTAATTACATATTTGTATACTTCATGACCTTTTAGAATTAATCGGCGGTGATTATTGTTCATTATGTTTATCATAATACTTTCAATGAAGTTGCAAACATGTGGCAAAGGTTCAAATTTACACATAACTGTATGAAACACGTGAGCATTTTCAGTTCATATCTGGTATTATCTTTCCTGGCACACATTGTCATTGTGCTGTCTCGTGGCCATCACTCTCTGTCGTCAGCATCAGGCGGTACGACGTGTGGATCATAGTTCTCGGCGTTTTTTATTTCATCGGGTAAACCTAAGGTATTTATCTGATGACCGTTATCAGGGACGCATTGAAAATGCCGTTGAAAACATAACCCTGGTGGACTCGCTGAGAGTGTAAACTCTCATACCATATTTATGCGGTTTTGCTGGATTGTAGAGAACATTCTTTATGCGGCCCCGGTGGGGGTGACTCCTTTGTCGATTGCCAGTTCGCACATCAGGCTTTGGTGCATTCTGCTGTTTGCATTCACTCGATGAATGACATTTTGTACTTTCAACATTCTTTCCCGTCTCATTTTTGGGCTGTATACATGGCGTTGTTACGAGCACAGTAGGGCTGTGTGCTGCAGTATAATTTTTTAAATTTTAAATTTTTATTTTTAAATTTTATTTAGTCCATCATCCAACGGGTGCTAGCCCAATTACAGGATGCAGTACCCGTAACCCACTACCCCAATGAAGCACTGAGGAGTAAAGTGCCTTGCTCAAGGGCACAACACCGAGCTAAAGTCTCGAGTTCACTGTCCTCCGACAGTGAATCCGCTACTCAGGATCTACCGGGACTTGAAACGGGTCTCGAACTCACCATCCTCCAATAGTGAGTCCGTTACCCTAACCACTGGTCCACCGTGCCTCCTTTAAATTAATAAATATAGGGCAAAGTGAGTAAATGCCTCAATGTTTGGCAAACTAGGGTGTTTGTTGTTTACATATAAAAGAGAAAAATACCGCACTGTAGCTTGAAGTAAAACACGTTCTCTTGACGAAATTATGACCAAAGCAAACTTGGTCCGACCAATACAGCTGGATTTCAGGTTGCCAGCAAATTCCGAATAGTCCCATCACTCAAATGGATGCTCTCATTTCGACAACTGTCGTCGGTGTCCAGGCCGATCGTTCCCTCTCATTTTGTTCAAATACACTCATTACATATTCATAAAAATGTGAGAGGAATTTTTAATATGGTGAAACTCACTTTCCGGAAGCTCAAAACTTTTCGTTTTCGCCAATGAACCCATTCCGCTTAGCACCACACGACAACACAACACAAACTTTGCCGAACATACTGTCGCTTAAAAATGGCGAAAATCCTGAAATTACCGAAGGTTGAAAATAGAAGTTTGCAACTCCGTACTTAAGACCTACGGTCATGCTTGCCATACAAACAATTTCAAATCGACTAGACACCTATATCATCAGGTAAAGTCAATTTCGGGTTATGAAAAAAAGTAATATCGATGCCAGTTCGCCTGACCAATCACAAATTCAAGGGTCAGGTGCACGAGTTCTCATTGGTACCTAGTGCAAGTTGAGAAGTTTGCTTTCAGCTATTTAAGACTGCCTTTCCTGGTCAACCCTTTGTTCAACAGGCAGCCAACTTTTTTGAATGCTTAATTGACACATGAGTTCTAGGGGTTAATTTAGAACAAATCCAAACAATTTCATTTTGGTGTCCTGTAGGTTTGATCTTGTACGCTTTGTTAAACTTGAAACTAAAATATACAAGCATAGTCATAAAATCATATTATTATAGCATTTAATCTAAAAAGAGGCAAATAATTTCCATATTTTGTATTCGAGGAAATATTTCCAATGAACGAATTTAAGATACGTACGAGCATTAATTTTGTTCAGGACATTCTTTGTGGAGAATGCTCTAAAAGAATCAGTGAACTACAACCATAGAAGCCAATAAGTCGATAAAGGAGGCGGTTCAACAATATTCTCAGTCTTTTTATGATCTTTATTTAAAATATACCAACGTTTTGGCCACATACAAGTTGCCTTATTCAGGTATTAGTTAAGCTGACAGACAAAAGTGAGAACGTACAAAAGTTAAGTTGGGTAAATGAATGAGGTAGAAAATAAAAAGGTCAAACGTAAAATGAGGAGTGTATCAAAATGACATGAAAATGCAACACTAATAAACCATATGCGAGAATAAACCATAATTGAAGTCGTTTGGAAAAACAAAATATGTTGTTATTTGCTATTATTTGCCATAGACTGTCCACTAAACAAGTTAATAGGACGATAGACGAATTTTCAAAGAACTGTATTTATTACTAGCACAAATTTCGGTGACATCGAATACAACTACTCGTACATGTGATCAATGCAAAAAAACATACAGTTTACCGTGCATCCTGCATGAAAGTCTGCAGTCTTCTAAAACTTGGAAGTCCGCTTCATTGAGAGTGTTCTAACGTCCTTGTTAACACTGACAATGACGTGAAAATGATGTCTACTCGATAACATATAGATAAACTCGATAAAAACTACAACAACACAGAAAATTCGAGAAAAACATGGCAAAAGTTCCCTCATCTCGTGAAAACACGTCTCATTGAAATCACAGATCCTACAATCCGCCAGAGAGGGCGCTGCACTTAACTTTCCTCACTCCATTCTCCCCTCCGTGACTAACTGGTTTGGTTACCTCCTCTTTACTTATAGATTCAGCTTCCAAAGGGCACACTTTGGTGATAGGTCTGACGAAAGTACGGCCTTGACTTAAAACCTTCACCGTACGAACACACCCATCCCTCCTGGGTAAACCTCCTCAATTCGACCTAGAGGCCACTGTCCCCATGGATTTGCTTGGTCGACTAATGTAACGATGTCGTTGACCTTCATATTTCCATATTGAGTCCACTTTCCTCGGTTCTGGAGTATAGATAGGTATTTGCGATTCCATCTCTTCCAAACTTGGTTTACGAGGTCCTGAACGAAGCGCCATCGATGTTTTGGACTGCAAGCTACTTCATCTACCACCCTTGGTGCCAACTGACCTCCTGCTTGCACCATACAGAAAATGGTTTGGAGTCAACACAGGTTTATCTGTGGGGTAGTTACCGCAATACGCTAGAGGTCTTGTGTTCATCAATTCCTCAGCCTCTACTATGGCTGTATGTTAAACTCCTCATCTGTCACTCGTGCATCCCCGAGAATTGCTTTCAGTGCAACTTTGGCCGACTTGATCAGGGCCTCAAACAATCCACCATGATGTGACCCCAATGGCGGGTTGAACTTCCAGACTATACCTTTGTTGGCAGCACTATCAACAATTTTAGTTGATCCATGGCTCAAATCAGCTTACCAAGCTCTCTGTTTACACCAACAAAGTTTGTGCCATTATCCGAGATAACTTCTTCCCGCAGCTGGTTTCCCACATCTTGCCACCATTCTTGAAAAGGCGTTGAGAAAACTGTCAGTGTCCATGGAGTAGGCGAGCTCCGAATGGACTGTTCTTGACGTAGTACATGTAAAGAGACATAGATATCTCTTCGCAATGACTCTTCTGGTCAACTTTGTGTAGAAAGGTCCAGCATAGTCAACTCCAGACTTTGCAAATGCTCGAACTGGCACGGTGATCCTGTGAGATGGTAGTGGAGCCATGATTTGTTCTGCTACCTTTTTACGCTGTCTACGGCAAAGTCTGCAGTCATAGTGAACTCTCTTGACCTCTTCTCTATCATGAACTATCCAGTATCTTTGTCTGGTCTCTGACAGGACAGCATTTACTCCTTTACTGTGCCAGCCAACTTTGATGTGATAGTGTCGCACTATCAGCGTAGCAATATGATTGCGACATGGCACCAACAGCGGGTGTTTGGCATCATACGGCAGACTGGATCTTTGAAGGCTTCCGCCAACTCTTAGAATTCTGTCACTGTCCAAAAAAGGTGACAATTAAGGATTTCAGCGGTCTGGTTCTTGTCAGACGCCCTACTTTCAGATCTCTGATGGTATCTGCAAATCTTTCCATCTGGATATACTTGAGTGTCTGCTTTTCAGCCTCTTGGAGTTCACATACTTCCAAATAGGGCTGTACATCTATGGACTTACCAGTGCATCTTGCTTTAATCAGACTGATAAAGCGCAGCACCGTAACCATGCTGTTGTCCTGACGAATCTAGTCCAGATAGAAACCTGTTGGCGTCAATGGGAAACTTACGCTCTGATGTAGTGGGCCCAGCTGGTGTGTTGACAGTCTGAGCACAGGCTTGAGACATATCTTTTGAGCTTCCCCCGAATGACTAAATTCAGTGACAGGGTTTTGTGGCCAATTGTGCTCCCCTCCATAAAGGAACTCTGGACCATTTATCCATGAACTTCCTGCTATTATCTCATGTACCCCGATGCCGCGGGTGGCTTGGTCTGCTGGGTTGACTTTGCCTGGCACGTGGTTCCACTGCGATGGGTGTGTTTTACTCTCAGAATCTCTGCAACTCGATGAGCAACGAAGGGTTTGTATTTCCTAGATTGGCCATGAACCCAATGTACTTCATCTATACTATCTGACCAAAAGGTATGTTGAGACAGCAGTCTCTCTAGAACACAGGAGACTTTGTCTGCTATACGAAGACCAAGTAAGGCTGCCATTAACTCTATAGCCTCGGTATGCTAACTGTCTTAAGTGGTGCGACCCTCGCTCTTAATATTGCGACGACAAATCTGACTGCGACTCTTCCATCTTCATTTACGCTTCTCATGTATGTCAAAGGTGCATATGCTAGGCTGGAAGCATCTGTGAACGTATGCAGTGATGCATTTGCTGATGGATGGTCTTGATTACACCTGGGTATCTTCATCTTGGAAACCTGTGGTAATTTGAGACACCACTCCGCTATACGGTCGGACAGATTTAGTGGAAATTCTTCATCCCATCCAAGCCCCTGGATCCATGCTTCTTGCAAGATCATCTTAGCTCTAATTATGATGGTGCCAGGAACCGCAATGGATCAAACAAGGTCGCAACTCTACTCAGGAGAGCTCTCTTGGTGTGGATTTAAACATCTGTGTGGTGAATTCGAATCCAAATATATCTGTTGCCGCATCCCATCTCGTTCCGAGTGTCTTTATGCTCTGATTTCTGATTTTTTCACCTTTACTCCTGTAGCACACTCTTCTGGGGTGCCCTCCGGAACTGCAGTGCTCTTACTACACCAACGTCGAACTTGAAACCCAGCTGGTGCTAAGAGACCAGATAGCTGGTCACGAGCCTGGATGGCTACATTATCGTCGTCTTGTGAGTCCATTACATCATCCATATACAGACTTTCAGTGCACATAGTTGCTGCCTATGGGAACTTTTCTTGATTGCTCTCTGCATGTGTACGTATTACATACTGAGCTAGGTACAGAGATCGAGGTACAATCACCAAACGTAAGACGGGCTGCCTGATACACTGTAACTGGTCTTGACGTATCTAGGTTTCTCCACAGGATTCTATGGTATGGACGATCCTCCTTTGCCATAACTATTTGTGAGAACATCTCTTTGATATCCCAAACAATTGCAATCCTTCGTCGGCGGAAACGTAGTAGAACATCTACCATGCCTAATTGCAATTTCGGACTTGGTTACATAACATCATTGAGAGACACTTCTTCACTTCTGGGAGCTGAGTCGTAAACTATCCTTACTTTTGTAATGGCTTTGTCTTCACGCACTACCAGGAAATGTGGTAGGTACCAACCAGGTCCAATCTCTTCTGTACTATAAACCGTTTCAAAGTACCCCTTTTGATGTTGGCCTGCATCACCTCCCTGTAACGTGTTGCCAAGGCAGGTTTCTTCGACATAGTTCTTTCTAAGCTCAACAGTCTATTTTCCGCTGCTTTAAGGTTGTCAGGCAACTCTGGATGTTCATCTCTCCATGGTATGCCAATTTCTTAGCGATTACCGACCTGCTTCAGCGATCCAGCAGTTTTGCTCACAGCAAGTCGTTCTTCAGGTGTAAGAACATTTCTTTTCCTACTCTCCCATGAATCTAAATTCCACATGTTACGTAGAGCTTCATTCAAGCCGACATCTTGTTCTGACTGTAAATGGAGAGAACTAACATGTGAAGTGTGGCTCAGGACTCCTCCTATACGGTATACTCCAATGCAAGTCCATCCGAGCGGTGTTTTCCGGGCAACCAGCTCTCCTGGGCATCCTGCTTGTTCCTCAAGGGAGAGTGATAACTCCGGGTAATCTGCCCCGATGAGAATATCTACTGTCTTACGTCCAGGGATTTTAGGAAAGTCAATTCCTGTCAAATGTGACCATTCCCTCCCGTGTCTCCTCCAGTTTGGAATGCTTAAGTTGTCACACATAGAGTTCGGGGTTCGAGCTCTGATTCTCTGTCTCACTCGCCCATCTAGACTCTCAATGGTGACAGCAACAAGGCCGCTGTCGACCTTCGTGCCTCTATTTACCAAGGTCGACACCGTCAGCTCGTTGTCTTCTATCTGTAATCCTAACGCAGTAGCAATATCTTTTCGGATATACGTGGAGTCAGATCCATCATCTAGAAAGGCGTTTACCTTTTTCTTGTCACCAGCCCTTCCGATGATGAAAACAGGGATAAGTCGGAGGGCAACCTCGGTTGGAATAATCTTTCCGTCCTTGGACACTCCAAAGGCATTTTAGCTGTGTCGGTTGCAATCTCTGTTGCTGGTTCAGACGTATGAAGGCATCTATGATGAGTTTTTACACAGCCATCGATTTTGCACCTCAAAACATCAGCACACTTTCTTCCGTGATGCCCAACTTTTAGACAGCAATAACACAGTCCATTCTCTTTAGCAAATTTCCATGCTCATCGACTGAGAACAAATTTTACTGTCTGCACTGGACGATGTGGTATGCTTCTTTCCACAGTGGGCAACTCAGTTTCGTGGTTGAGTCTAATGCTGAGTCTTTGCTTGGACTGGTTGGGCTGACTTGAGATGCCTTAGGGCTTTTGGACGAAGTCTCACTAGCGTGTGTACCACTGCGTTGTGCTCTCCTGGTGCCGGATGACTTTGCTGACTCTGTATACGACCTCTTGGCTTTCTCTTTGATCTCTGCCAACTCGAGTCGAACACAGACTTGTCGGTTTAACCAGTCAACAAATGTAGATAGGACAATTTAGGACGACTGTCGTAGTATTGTAGCACCAAAGATTCCGGACTTTTCTGAAGGACCAGAGTGTAAAGGGTAGATGGACCAATCAACTCTGATTCACCGACTTGAGTCTGCCAGTTTTTGCTACCAAGTCACAAAGACAATTGGCTATATCCTCTAAACCCTTCAGATCATCTTCTTTTAAGGTAGACTTGCAATTAACGCATCGAGTTGACGTTGAAATTGCTCCTTTTTACCGCCATAGCGTTGATCAAGCTTGATCAATGCCATCTGATACTGGTGATCATTATAGCCTAGTCTGCTGACTAACTGCAAGGCTCGGCCACTCAAAGAACTTTTCAACATGACCATCTTAAAACGGACAGGTACTTGCGCTTGATTTATGAATATCTCAAACTGTTCACGCCAGTCCTGATACTGTTCCTTTTCACCACTGAATCTTGGTAAAGATGGTTTTGCTATTCCCTGGAAAAACTTGTGTACGTACTCTGAGCTTTCCTTCGATGTGTCAATATGTGGAGTATCATACTTCACCTTCGGTTCAGTGAAAAGTGATTCTAGGTGTTTTGCGATGGGGGAATCAAAGTGCGCAGAAGTTCTAGGAGTCTCAGTTTTGACTTTGATTCGTGAAGTCCCCTCCTTCATCGCCTTATTGGTTGATAGTCCTGGTTTGAATGGTGGAGCAATGTACTGATTATTACTCAAACCATCCCATAATTCTGCTTCCAGGGCCACTCTATCTGCTTCGTCCTGTTGTTTCTGCAGCTGCAGCTTATGCTCTGCCTGACGTAAATTCTCCTCTTCTGCTCTCAAATTACACTCTTCTTCGTATCGCTTCTTTTCTTGTTTGACACGTAACGTTGCTACTTCTGCTTGTATCTTAGCTGCTGCTGATTTCACAGAGGCATGTGAGGAAACAGATTTGTGATCACTCATACTCTCATCCTCTTGTTTCACCTCAAATTCTGAATTTTGAGGCAATAATGTTTGTTCAGAGTATTTCTGTTCTTTGGTTTCTGAAAGCGTAGTTTGTGATTGACACTCCCGTTTCCTCTCTGCAGCAGGGGATCAAACTGTTGAAGATGTCTCCTTGTCTCTCACATGCAAGTGTTCAGCAATTTTGTCTTGATAATCCTCAACCTGTGCCTTTGTAACGGTGAAGTGTTGAGTGACTTTAAACTTTTCCTCTTCAGGGTATTCTGAAGTCCCAGCAAGGTGCACCAAATCACATGCGAGCCTCTCAAGATCTGCCAATGATCTCTCAGCTTGTCGACCTTTTCACAATTACGGTTGATGTCTACTAACATTAGGCCACGTTCCTTAATTAATCTATCCCAGTGTGTTACTAATTTCTCTTCTTGTTCAACGTCGTCGCCCAAGTCATAATCAGCGAGGTAAGCGGGCATTTGTCGACTACGTTGTGATCGTCGTAATGTCGTATCTCCGTTGTCCGCCATGTTTACTGATATCTATAGTTAAACGTTGATCAAGCACACTATACACACAGCAGCTGTACGTTGAAACGAACGGTGGCTGGTACGTGTGAAAACGTCCGTAATTGACGAGTTCTAATTCGATGTACGATGTTTACTTACAGTTCGCTTCCATCCGGTTCGAAGGACCAATTTTGTGTTAGGACGATAGACGAATTTTCAAAGAACTGTATTTATTACTAACACAAATTTCGGTGACGTCGAATACAACTGCTCGTACGTGTGATCGATGCAAAAAAAAAGTTTACTGTGCATCCTGCATGAAAGTCCGCAGTCTTCTAAAACTTGGAAGTCCGCCTCATTGAGAGTGTTCTAACGTCCTTGTTAACACTGACAATGATGTGAAAATGACGTCGCTCGATAACATATCGATAAACTCGATAAAAACTACAACAACACAGAAAATTCGAGAAAAACATAGCAAAAGTTCCCTCATCTCGCGAAAACACGTCTCTTTGAAATCACAGATCCTACAATCCACCAGAGAGGGCGCTGCACTTAACTTTCGTCGCTCCACAAGTGATTAACATCTGTTCACCAAAGACTTCATCAAGGCTTTTTGAGAAACTTCGATTGCAACAATAGCGCCTTTTAATTTCTCAATGAGTTCTTATTCATTCAGTTCTTATTCAACGTTCATGAGAATAAGATTGAGTAAGTCGTTCTTAGATGCAGAAATGTTTTTTGTCATTAAGCCATTCTTTAACAAACAGATTAACAATACCAAATCATGGGCGTATTTAAAAAATATGCAAGTCATGCCACATTCCATGTCATTTACGTTAATCAGGAATAGTAACAGTCCTAAAATTAACACTTCACAGTTGTTCTTATGGACAAGTTAGTTGGAACAAAGAAACAACAAACATACTATTCCTTTCAGGAATCGCCCTTAAGAGGGCGCTGTCGCAATGCTACTAATATAACAAATCATAGAGGAAACAATTTTTTTTGTGATGTTAAAAGATGATCAAATGTTAAAAAAGTATTTTTGACATAGGATGTTCCATTTTATTGCGGGGAGGGGCAAATATTTTTCAGGGTATAATATCCAAAAATCAGAGTCAATTGTAAATGTGTGCCAGTCGTCATATACCGGTATACTATATTCAGGGGTGGGACAATGTCTTCCTAAATCTTTTTTTTTCACATGGATGAAGGGAAAGATAATATACTTCTTCTATTATTGATGTTGATCACACTCACACCGACAATCACTAAATTCATTAAACTACACAGAAGCAATCATTGACTGTTATTTACACATTTAATATCATCTGTTACACACAAGTTTACATAACTGATTTTTCATCTGCAATTTACTTTTTCTCTCTGTATTTACTTTTTCTCTCTGTATCTTCTTTGCATATAAGTTATCTGGATGATGACAATTAAACCATGCAAATTGCTACTGACGGACTGTTTAAAGTCATCTCCAGCTTGTGATTATACAGGTTCTATCACAAAGTGTGGTATTAAAAACTGCAAAACCTGTAGTATGCTCATCACTACAGAACAGTTCAGTAGTAGTTTGACAGGTAAGACCTATTCTACAAATGTCTGGAACCTCTGAATTGCACAACAAAAAACGTAATCTATGGAATTGAGTGTTCATTTATGTTGGTGAAACAGGAAACAGCTTACGATCTAGAATGAACGGACATCGCAGTGGAGTGAATCGATCTTTGGATGTGCAACTTTATAAGCATTTTAACCAGGACGGTCACTCCACTTTGTCTATACGTGTCCGTATTCTTGAAAAAATATACCATCCAACCAACAGCCCCACACTTAGTTCACCATTCCGTAGACAGAGAGAATACCACTGGATTAGACAGTTAGGTACCGCAATGCCTTATGGTTGTAATGACAACATCAAAGATATAGGCAATCTCTCAAGTCCTGGTTGTTCAGAAGTGAATGTGATGGGCCTATTTGAGTCTTCTGTCCGTAGAAGACGTAGTCATGGACATAGGCGTTACCATCGGCCTAAATTGGATACATCAGCTACATCCAATTGCCATGACAAATTTCATGAACTCCTTCTTTTATTGCAGAAGCCTTTAGGTCTCCATCACATTCGTACTTCATTATTTGCTCTTTCCATCAAGGACTTGAGAAGGTTGCATGTCTATGCATTGGGATTGTCTTTGACAGATCCGAACAAACAACCGTACAGACTGGTTAATATTATTGCTGACATTGCACTATACAGACTATACAAGCCTGTTCGTGCTGAACCTATGACTGATGATCATCGTCATTTCATACATCTTCCATTTACTAACAAAGGAATTGATGCCATTAATATCAGCAATATACTACACAACAAAAAGGTTACATCAACTATACCTGTATACTTTAAGAACCAGTCTGTACCTATTCTGTCATATCAATACACCAAGACAATCTCCAATAAAATATTCAATTACAATAAGGCATTGCGGCACTTAAAAATTGATGAATTCCTTCAAACACCAGCATCCTGTGACTGCTCTACATCTCCCTTCAAATAACTCCAGTTGGCCATGTCATCACTGGTGATCTGAACTTGGTTGAACATCACCACCTTCGTAAGATATTATCTTGTGGACCCAAGTTCAGAGAACCTCGCAGGATCAACTGGAACCATAATTTTAAGATCATTATGGACTCAGTTGAAGATTATGCCAGGAAATGGGCTAAAAGGGAGGATGTAGAGTTGGACACACTGTCAGAATGGGTCAAATCTGTGAGGAAAATAGTGCGTGGCCGTATTGGTCGACTAAGATCACATGTTTGCAGAAGACCCTATTCTGTATTTAAAGATCCTGATGCTGTTAAGTGTTTGAATGATATCCATGACAAATATGTTGTTGTCCCTGCTGATAAAGCTGCCAATAACATTGTATTTGTCTGTAAGAAGTATTATTTTGAATGTCTTATAGACGAACTTGGTGTAACTAAGACCTCAACCAACTCCACTTACAGACAATCAATGTTCAACAAATCTGAAATTTTGGCAAACCATAAGTCATTCATGGATAATTTTAATATTACAACAAAGGATGACCATAATAATTTGCCTAGCTTATACTGGATACCAAAGCTCCACAAAACACCTTACAAAGCTAGGTTTATCGCAGGATCTTCAAAATGTTCAACAACAGAGTTATCGAAGATACTGACTTCTGTTCTTTGTACTGTTAAACGGGGACTTCAATCATACTGTGATGTTGTCTTTTCTCGGAGTGGTATAAATCAAATGTGGATATTAAAAAATTCGAAGGAACTCTTGGAAAATTTGAAATCAAGATCTGTTTCAAAAATAACATCTATTAAACATTTCGATTTTTCCACATTGTATACCACAATACCACATGATAAATTGAAAGAACGCTTGAAAAACATCATCAACCAAGCATTTTTCTACAAAAACGGTTCACGCCGTTACAAATATGTGGTATTAGGGTATAATTCTACATATTTTGTTAAAAATACAACTAACGCTAAAGTGTTTTATACCGAGAAAGACATTATCAGTATGCTTGATTTCCTCATTGACAACATATTTGTTGAATTTGGAGGACACATTTTCCAACAGTGTATAGGAATTCCCATGGGCACTAACTGTGCTCCCTTACTTGCCGACTTATTTCTGTTCTCATACGAGGCAGAATTTATCCAGAACCTTATCAAGCAGAAAAAGGTCTCTGTAGCTCGTACTTTCAACCTAACATTTAGATACATAGACGATGTTATTTCATTGAATAACTCTGAATTCAGTAAATATCTCGCTATGATTTATCCTCCAGAATTGGAGATTAAAGAAACTACAGAAACGGCCTCTTCTGCTTCATATCTGGACATTTTACTTGAATTTGACTCCAATGGTCACCTTTCTACTAGGCTATATGACAAGAGAGATGATTTGAACTTTAGTATAATTAATTTTCCACACCTCATCAGTAATATTCCACTCTCACCTGCCTATGGGGTATACATTTCCCAGCTTATACGATATGCAAGAGCATGCAGTTCATATGGTGATTTTGTAGAGAGACATGGCCATCTCTCTTTCAAACTGTTAAATCAGGTTACAACAGAGCAAGACTTGTCTCTACAATTCAAACGCTTTTTTGGCAGGTATCGCAAGCTGGTAGATAAATACATATCTCTCTTCGACAAATGATCACTGATGGCATCGGTGACATTGGGCCTTAGTTAGTGACCACTACCTATCTGACTTACAGATTGATATATGGCGGGTGCCACATGTGGGGCAGGATGCGCTTACTATTTTCGAAACACCTGACATCACTTCTTGGTCTTTTGGCCAGAGGTCCATATATCTTTCTTTCATGAATTTGACTTTGTTTGTACCGTCTATTTACTGTCTGTTCTGTGCTGTTTTGTGTCTATGTTTACAACTATTGTCTTACAATTTTGACCTAGTGTTATTGGATTATGGATTGGTATGATTGCGATTATTTTAATGTGATGGTGATCAATAATGCATGTATAACATATTAACTCATCTAAAATTGAGGAATAACTTCTGTAGTCCACATTGACTTGGTGATGTATTGCCTCAAGCCAGTGTTGTCCTTATATTAAAAAATAGCCGGGTAATTTAAGAAAGTAGACGGGTGGACTGCGAGGAAGCGAAGCGACCGAGTGGCGAGTGAGCGTAGCGAACGAGGGTGGGGGGGGCGCGAGAGGGGGTGTCCCACCTCTCGCAAGGCGAAAAATGAAATTTTGGAGTGGAAATGGTGGCATCTGAGGTGACATTTAGCTGAGACTGAAACAGTACTTTTTTGTGTGTCTTAGACGTGGCTCACATACAACAAAACAAACAAACATGATTTTGTTTTGTTTGTATTATTTATGACACACTTATGGTTTATTTGCAGTGAAGATGTAACTTTTAATCTTAAATCACCCGCTGTCTGCTCATTTCATTGCTCATTTCCCATTCTTCAGCACCACATAGTAGTTCCCCCAAACCATCAAACTCATTCTATTCTAATCAAAACACAATTCGCTTTTGTTAAGAAAAACTTCGGTAAGATAATTCACTGTAACAGTGTTCGCATTTACGAAGAAAAATGCGTATATGGAACTCATAATAATGAAAAAATACGTAAAGAGTCGATCCAATGCATAATATATTACGCATTGGATTGAGTCTCTACGCTTTTTTCATTGTTATGAGTTTTCTATACGCAAACGATAATAGTAAATGTTTGCGAAATTACTCTCCGTGACTGAGCTTAGGCGACAACCAGACGAGATGAGTGCCCGCTTAACATTAAATTTGTTGCAACATTTCTGTCAATCACTCATTTTGTGTGGAAAGTTTCGGATTCTCTGAGTGTAGTCTGAAAATTGGCATCGTCGAGTAAGAGGCACGTTATCATGTTAGCTGTGCCTATTAACTTACTATGTTGCTAATTTTCAGGCGAGCGATAGTTTCTGAAACTTATGACACAAAGTGAGTGATTGACAGAAATGTTGCAACAAATTAAATGCAAACCGCGCACGATCATCGCGTCTCGCTGTCCCCAAATTTGATCAAAGCAGATATGCAGCAAGACGTCGGAAGGAAACAACTCTATTTTCTTTCAAATTTGCTCCACGAGTCCGTGAAAAAAATGATTCAGAGGGTCCATCGAAATACACTATCGGGCAACCCAACATGGAGAACATGGAGAGGCGCAGTGAAATTGAACCCATGCCGGAATCCACGACGTATTGTCCTGTTGTCTTAAGCAACAGGGGATCAGCGCCACGGTGAAGCCGTGAGCCGTGACGATGATGCGCCGGTCGGCAATGGTCGGCAACACACATGCCTGTCAGAAAAAAATACCCATTCAAATAAACAGTTGCTTCTAAAAAACTCAGTTGTAGCTCATCTTTTTTAAATCTAGAAAATGCGTCGGTATTGCTCTGAGAATAACTTGATTTGTTGAGAAGATCATACTCGTAGTGACCGTGACGTTGGCAGCCAGCGCGGCGGCGGAAAACTAGCTGCAGTCTCATGAACTTTGAATCGTTGATCAAAATCACATCTTTTCGGCGCTTTTTTCTCACAAATTCAGCGAAATTGAAGTTTTTCATACATAAACTAAATATATTTTTGGAATCAAGTATACCTTTCGAACGGGCTTTCTTCGGGAAAAAATATTCCATCGGCAAGGTGCCAGTGGCCGACGCCACATTTCTTTTTGACGCCATCGTTAAAATCATTACCTAAGATGACCTTCATCCTAATCAAACCAATCACATTGCTCGTAACAAAGACAACACCATAGGCGTGTACATCAGCCAATCACACTATTCAACAAATAAAAGATCGGGCTCAAAAGGCGACAAACGGGTATTAGAAACTGTTTTTAGCTCACATGTGTAAACACGTAGGCTAATGTCATAGCGATGTCTGTCTGTCTGTCCGTGTGTGTGTGTGTGTGTGTGTGTGTGTGTGTGTGTGTGTGTGTGTGTCTGTGTGTGTGTGTGTGTCTGTCTGTCTGTTTACATGATAACTCAAAAACGCCTGAACGGATTCAAGTCAGATTTGGTACACAGGTACCATATGCTACTTGCAAGAACTGATTAGATTTTGGTTAGTGTGGTTTGCATATTAATGAAGTTATGCAATATCATTTTTTCCTTACAATGGTTTCCCTATGGAGACTGTAATGGCAGTGTAGACATATATCAAGAAATACTGCACCAAATTTCATGAAACGTTTCACAGATGACAGTCTCAGAATATTATGATGATACTGTGAGTGTCATGTCAATATCTTCTCATTTGCTTATTTAATGAACTTTTGTTATTAGTGGGATAACTCTGAAATTCCTGCACCAAACTTGATGATACTTGCAACAAATATTGATCTAATATATATCTAATTACACTTAGAAGCATTAGGCAGTGTCAAGTTAATAAATAGCTCATTTACATATTTTATGAAGGTTTGTAATTAGTCATATAACTCCGATATAACTTCACCAAATGTGATGAAATCTGCTGCAGATACTGATCCGACTGATATCTAACTGTACTGTAAAGCATTTAGTAGTGTGAAATTAATTAAGGGTTCATTTGCATATTTAATGAACTTTGTAATTAGTGATATTACTCCAAAATTACAGCGTTAAATTTGATGAAACTTGCTACAGATGTTGATCTGATAAATATCTAATTACATTGAGAATCATTGAGCAGTGTCAAATTAATAGACAGCTCGTTTGCATATTTAATGTTGTTTTGTAATAAGTCATATAACTCCGAAATAACAGCATCAAATCGTCATGAAAACTGCTGCATATACTGATCCGACAGATATCTAACTGTGTTGTAAAGCATTTAGTAGTGTAAAGTTAATTAAGGGTTCATTTGCATATTTAATAAACTTTGTAATTAGGTATATAACTCTGAAATTACGGCACCAAATTTTGTGAAACATGCTACAGAAATTGATTTGATAAATATTTAATTGTGCTATGAATCATTGAACAGTGTCAAGTTAATTTAGGGTTTATTTGCATATTGAATGAACTTTGTAATTAGTGACATTACTCTAAAATTACAAATGTTGATCTGATGGATATCTAATTGTCCGATGAAGCATTGAGCAGTGTCAAGTTAATTGACAGCTCATATGCATATTAAATAAAATTTTGTAATTAGTGATTAAACTCTGAGAGTACTGTGCGAAGTTGAAAAAACCTGCTACATATAGTGATAACATATATATTATTGTTCTGTGAAGGGTACTACTATTAATGAACCTGTTGTAAAACACGTGAGCATATTCAGTTCATACCTGGTATGTTTGTGCAGTTGCATACGGGGAAAAGGGTTGCAAAACTGCTAATCGTACGTGTGCCGTCTAACAGCTGGCAGTGCAATCCCAAAACTACAGGTCTGTTAAATAATCTAATGACGTTAAAAGTAGCCGGAAAAAATGCAAAACAGCCGGTTATTTACCCGGCACCCGGCTTCTAAGGACAACACTGCTCAAGCCCACTCTCTCCAAAGAACCCCAATCTTAGTTTGGTTGTCCTAATTTGCTCTATTGCCCGAAACTACAGGTCTGTTAAATAATCTAATGACGTTAAAAGTAGCCGGGAAAAAATGCAAAACAGCCGGGTTATTTACCCGGCACCCGGCTTCTAAGGACAACACTGCTCAAGCCCAATCTCTCCAAAGAACCCCAATCTTAGTTTGGTGTCCTAATTTGCTCTATTGCATAACATTCTAGGAAATGGAATTTTGGAAAAAATGACTCATTGGGAAAGTTTTCTTTGTAGTATTCCAAGAGACTGGTGATATTAATACCTGTAGGAAATAATGGAAATATTGGACTTTCATAATGTGAACACGATTAGGACGAATTCCATGGCATACTATCCGCCCTGCATGTCGACACATCACGCATCCACATCTTCTATCCGGATTTCGACCCATTCAATGACCAACTCTTTCAACATTGGTAGGAATGAGACCTGGTGCCAGCAGATTAGTTGCTGTTTGGGGACGTTGCCGTGATGAGAAATTACCGATCAGCTGTTTTGCTACTTGGGCGCAAAACATGAGCTGACGTCTGTATCTCGATCCACTTTGGCCGTATCCATGAACTGATACCCCGTTGTGGAAAGCGTTCATGAGTGTCTTGTTCAGCTCATCGAAAAACACAGATCTATGCCATCATGACGATGATCGACCTGGCGTGTAGTAATTAAGCCAGCTGTTGGTCAGTCAAGTCCACAACTCTGAAGTACTGATTATACATTATGGCAACGTTCCGGCATATTACTGCAATTCGTTCAAAACACCGAAGCCTCTCAGTTGCTGTCTGTTCGGTCTACGTGCACTGACTGCCATACTCATAAATTTCACCATTTTTGTGTCTTTCCAGGCACACACTGTCATTGTGCTGTCTTGAAATACTGAGAAACTACCACGTGGCCATCGCTCTTCGTCGTCAGCATCAGGCGGTACGACGTGTGGATCATAGTTCTCGGCATTTTTTATTTCATCGGGTAAACCTAAGGTATTCATCTTGCAGGTTCCTGTGGCAGCAATATTATGCACGTCATCATTAAAAAAAACAACGGGGCAGAAGTGTAATCTGAGTCCATATTGACATGATTCCAACTCATAGTAAGGTTGAATCATCCGGGTAACAACTTGCCCAGGCTTGTTTCCCCTGAAAACTCTGGGGTCGTCTGCAGCATCTGGATCGAAAGGGTGATGACCATTATCAGCAACGCATTGAAAACGCCATAGAAACATAACCCTTGGTGGACTCACTGAGAGTATAAACTCTTATCCATATTTATTGCGGTTTTGCTGGATTGTAGAGAACATTCTTTATGCGGCCCCGGTGGGGATGACTCCTTTGTCGATTGCCAGTTCGCACATCGGGCTTTGGTGCATTCTGCTTTTTGCATTCACTCGATGAATGACATTTCGTACTTTCAACATTCTTTCCCGTTTCTCAGTCATTTTTGGGCGGTATACATGGCGTTGTTACGAGCACAGTACGGCTGTGTGCTGCAGTATAATTTTTAAATTTTAAATTTTTATTTTTGAATCTTATTTAGTTCATCATCCAACGGGGTTCTGGCCCAATTACAGGATGCAGTACCCGTAACCCACTACCCCAGTGAAGCACTGAGGAGTAAAGTGCCTTGCTCAAGGGCACAACACCGAGCTAGAGTCCCGAATTCACCGTCCTCCGACAGTGAATCTGCTACTCAGGATCTACCGGGATTTGAACCGGGTCTCGAACTCACCATCCTCCAATAGTGAGTCCGTTACCCTAACCACTGGTCCACCGTGCCTCCTTTAAATTAACAAATATAGGGCAAAGTGAGTAAATGCCTCAATATTTGGCAAACTAGGGTGTTCATTGTTTACATATGAAAGAGATAAATACCGCACTGTAGCTTGAAGTAAAACACGTTCTCTTGACGAAATTATGACCGAAGCAAACATGGTCCGACCAATACAGCTGGATTTCAGGTTGCCAGCAAATTCCGAATAGTCCCATCACTCAAATGGATGCTCTCATTTCAACAACTATTGTCGGTGTCCAGGCGATTGTTCCCTCTCATTTGGTTCAAATACACTCATTACATATTCATAAAAATGTGAGAGGAACTTTTAATATGGTAAAACTCACTTTCCGGAAGCTCAAAACTTTCTCGTTTTTCGCCAGCGCGCCCATTCCGCGTAGCACCACACGACAACAACAACACAAATTTAGCCGAACATACTGTCGCTTAAAAAATGGCGAAATCCGGAAATTACCGAAGGTTGCAAATAGAAGGTTGCAACTCCTGCACTTAAGACCTAAGGTCATGCTTGCTATACAAACAATTTCAAATTGACTAGACCCCTATATCATCAGGTAAAGTCAATTTCGGGTTGTGAAAAAAAGTAACATGGCTGCCAGGTCGCTTGACCAATCACAATTTAAGGGTCAGGTGCACGAGTACTCATTGGTACCTAGTGCAAGTTTTTTGTTTGTTCGTTTTTTTTTACTCACAAAAACAGAACAAAACAAAAACAAAAGTAAAACAAAACAAAAACAACACAAAAAACACATCCTAATTAGGCTTTAGAAGATGTTCTATTTCACTCCACTTAACTTCAAATTTACTTTGCTTACTTACACCATCGACTGCTTTACACTCAATTACATACTTGTGTCTCACAATTGATAGAAACGCCTCAAAGTTGGTATTTTGTTATTCTGTTTACAGGTATACAAAAGAGCTTGCAAAATAATGTAGTTTACCATAACTAATTTGTCATGGTTGAGGATACCCAGATAAATTACAGGTCTGGTTAAATTGATATTTACATTTCTGAAAAAATAACTTTTTACATGAACCCAGAAATCTTTTGAATATCTACAATCAATAAAGAGATGGTCTTTTGTTTGAATTGATACATGGCAAAAATTACACAGATTACTTTCTACTACATTCATTCTAAACAGACTATTATTTGTAAAAATCAAATCATTTAGCAGCTTTTGTTGAAAACATCTCACTGACGATTCAGTTGTCACATGTTTTGTGATACGACAGTGTGTGACCCAATCATCATTGCTCAGAGTAAAAATATCACAGAAATATGTTCTTGCTTCCGTTTTCTTAAGATGTTTTAGTAATATTATCTCATAATACTGTTTAGTAGTGATTTTTGTACAGTAATAACATACATCCCCATGATATAAGTATGGTTTTATAGGTGCATTTAAGGATCTCTTTTCCGAAGATGTCACTCTGAGCTCAATAGGAGTAGCCTTCGCTGAACACCAAAGCTTAGAAACCATATTTTCTGTAAAATTTGCATGACGTAAAATGTTAACATTTTCTTGTATAATCAGCAAGTTATCCTCAGTAAAAATATCATAAACGTACATGAAACCATTTGTGAACAAGTCATTAAAGTACACTGAATCTCCTTCAATACGAATATTCTTATTGTTCCAAATTATTTTACCACTCTCAATCACATTCTGATGGTCCCATTTTTTCACATCAGCCCACATTCGAAAAATATCTATGTAAAAATATGGCAAATTTGATGGAATATCCTGTATATCATAATTACAACAAAACAAAAGTTTCCCTCCTGTCTTCCGAAGATAATATAATGGTATCAGTTTCCACTGTCCCTTTGAAAGATAAAACCGTTTGATCCAAGTCAATTTATTGGCCTGAGACCAGGACAGCAGGTGAGTGAGACCAAAGCCCCCATCTTTCCACAGGGAACACATTGTATTGTTGTTCCGCTTAGGCTTCTTGCCATTCCAGAGAAACTCATTTAAAATGCTGTGAAGTTTTGAGAGAAAATACTCTGGAAGATGCAGAAGGGAAACTTGATACAGAAACTTTGGAATGATAAGCGTATTCAAAATTGTAATTTTTCCAATAAGAGTAAGATTTCTACTTCTCCACATGGTAAGTATCTGTTTGACATTTCTGAATTTGTCGTAAAAATTTAGCTTATTTGCTTCAGAAATATTGTAGGAAAAATATACACCAAGTGCTTTGAAAACTTTTGTAACTTTTAAACTAATGGGACTATCTGTTCTATGCCTATCACTGCCCAACCAGAATACAAATGTCTTGTCTCTGTTAACACAGAGACCGGAACATTGTGCAAATGTATCCATGACAGCCATAAAAGTGGCAACAGAATGTTCGTTTTGTAAAACAGCTGTTGTATCATCTGCAAATTGTACAATCTTAATTTCATCAGTTAAAATATTAAACCTCGTATGTTTTTATCTTGTTTTACCATTAAACTCAGTACTTCCACTGTGATAATAAGAGATATGGTGAAAGAGGGTCACCTTAACGAACTCCTCTTTTTAAGTCAAATATCATGAAGTGAAACCATTATAATAACACAACTCTGAATATTCGCATAAAGTACAGTGAACCAACGTCTTAGTGAAGGAGCAAAACCAAACTTCTCTAAACATTTCAAAACAAAATCCCAATTCAGGGAGTCAAATGCTTTCTGAAAATCAAGCAAAAGGAGAACACCAGGTATATTTCTTTCTTTTGTATAGTGCATTATGTCAGCAATCAGGCGAATAGCTTCCCCAATATAACTGTTTTTTACGTAACCAGTGTGTGAAGGACTTATAATAGAAGGCAAACAATTTTTGACTCGAAATGCAATGACTTTGAAACAAGTTTGCTGTCAACATTTATGAGAGAAATCGGGCGCCAGTTCTTGAGTTTGGACCGATCTGAGTTACTTTTCTCAATCAATGTAATAATACTCTTTTTCTGAGTCTCACTCATGCTACCTTTTTCATACGCAAAATTTGCGACATCGACAAGAGTGGGCCCAATGATATTCCAAATTAACGGTAAAACTCAACCGTTAATCCATCATTTCCTGGGGATTTCCCTGCCTTAAAAGTAGACAGGATCTTCTCACACTCTTGCAAAGTGATATGACCTTCACAAGAAGCTCTTTCCAAATCTGAAATACAAGGGATGTTATCATTTGAAAGAAAAAAATTCCAATATGATCATCGATTTTTCTTTCTGAGTAAAGCGTCTCATAAAAATCTTTACAGACACTTAGTGTGCTTTTTCTTGTGATTTCTTTTTTCTAAATTAAGGAAATATTTTGAACCTTCTCTCCATCTTCATGCCATCTGATTTTAGATCTAATAATTGCACCTTTGGTTTTATATTCAATCCTCTGATCGTACTGTTGCTTAATTTCTTCATATTTGGCATGGTTTTCATCAGTAGGACTTTCACTCAACAATGCATCTATCTCATGTAATGTTTTCTCAAGCATTACAAATTCCTCTTTTCGCTCTCTGGATTTCATTTTCGAATATGACATTGTAAACTTTCGTATTTCCATTTTAACAAGATCCCATATTACACATAAATCTTCAGAATAATCAGTATAATCATGAATCCACTCAACAATGTTATTTTCCGCTTTCTGACAATAAACCTGATCATCCAATAAGCTAGAATTAAAAATCCAGGACCTCTCCTTTGGTCAAAGTTATCTCTATCTAAACACAGGACTATAGCTGAGTGGTCAGAACAAACACTTGGTGTAATATTCACAGCTTTCACATCATCATGGAGGTGGTGTGAAATTAACCAAAAATCAATACGTGACTGCATATAAGGATTTCTTTGCCTAAATGTGAACCTGGTTTAATCACCATGTTTGGCGCGAAAAAATATCTTGAAGATCCAGATCTGTGATGAGCTGCTCAATTTATACTCAGCCCAGCTTCTACTACTACATCGATCAACAGCTGACAAGCTACAATTGAAATCTCCACCAATCACAATATTTGACATCTGTTGAGGATTAAATTGGTTAGCAAGTTCAGAATACGCTGAAAGAATCGACTTGACAGTGAATATTTGCAGCAGGTGCATAAAGATTACATAACAGGAAAGTATCACCTTCAATCATTACATACAGAAAATATAACTACCATCGTCGTCACAGATCATATGTCATACACTGATATCAATATTTTGAAAACAGAATTGCTGTACCCTTGCTGTGCACTGAAGCGTGAGAAAAGAAAATTCTCCCCTCTCCCAATTGTTGCTGCAAAAACAATTCTTCCGATTTTTTTACTATACGTTTCCTGTAGAAAATAAAACTGTGAATTTTGATTTTTTAAGCAATTAAAAACTTTGTTCCGTTTGAGAAAATCTCTGATTCCACGTGTATTTAAATAAATAAATTTACTGTCATAGAATGTTACGTATACCGTTCATTGTGGCTCTACTCGTCTCTTCTTTCAATCGTTGTCCAGTAACTTCTCCTTGTTTCTGGGCCTGTATACAATCTGTTCTCTATGTACAGTCTATCAACTTCCATCCTTAAGCGTTTATTGTCTTTTTTTCGCTGCTTTCATAACTGGGTAGAGTCTTTTCCGCACCTGACAGATCTCATCTTGAAAATCTTCTAATATCCCAAAATGGGTTCCCCGCAGATTCCGCTCCGAAGTCCTCACTACTTCTCCATCTTTATAGAAGTTGAACTTCGCAATGATCGGACGAGGCGTAGCACGTCCATGATATGCCGAGTTTTTGTATTTATGCGATGTACCCTGTCCAGACTTATTGTTTGAACCTGTTCCTCCGGTAACTTCAGCTCTTTAACCAAAAAATCTTGCAGTTACGTTCTGATTCGCTGTCTGTTTCTTGTGGATTATCCTGTATGTTGTAAAATACTAGATTGTCTCTCTTACTTCTTTATTCCAGGTCTATAGAACGTGTTTCAATTCAGCGTTTATCCTCTTTTGCTGTTCTAGCTCACCTTTGAGTTCTTTTATTTCTTGTCCTTGTTTTTGTACAGTTTTCTTCAAGTCTGAAAGTTCTTCTTCATAACACTGTTGGCTTTTAGCTATGTTCACACATTGAAGTTCAATCTTCTTAACTTTGCTCTCCACCAGCAGCAGTTGGTCCAGTTTCTTGTTGATAATCTGCATCCATTGTCCATAAATGCAGGAGTGTGAACATTGTTCAGATGCTTCTGTTGTCTCGATGTCGCTGAGTGTCTGATCGCCATGTTGAATGTCATCATCAACGTCATGGTGTGAAGCATATGATTTTTCCCTCTTCCGTTTGGCTGGTGACTCCAAAGCAGAGTTATCTGGTGACCCAAGTCTGCCGAAGAACGACGATATCTTTTGTGACGCCAATTGGTAGGATGCGTGGTCAGGAAGGGAAAAACAGAGGGAAAAACACAGAGCGTAGAAAATGTATGTCTACACTCCACCACGTCGAAGAGCGCCCCCTACCTAGTGCAAGTTGAGAAGTTTGCTTTCAGCTATTTAAGACTGCCTTTTCTAGTCAACCCTTTGTTCAACAGGCAGCCAACTTTTTTGAATTGCTGAATTGACACATGACTTCTAGGGGTAGATTTAGAACAAATCCAAGCAATTTCATTTTAGTGTCCTGTAGGTTTGATCTTGTACGCTTTGTTAAACTTGAAACTAAATATACAAGCATAGTCATAAAATCATATTATTATAGCATTTAATTAAAAAGAGGCAAATAATTTCCAATTTTGTATTCGAGGAAATATTTCCAATGAACGAATTTAAGACACGTACGAGCATTAATTGTGTTCAGGACATTCTTTGTGGAGAATGCTCTAAAAGAATCAGTCGAACTACAACCATAGAAGTCAAAGAAGAGTTTTGGAACACACCAGGATTATGGTACAGATAAGTCGATAAAGGAGGCGGTTCAACAATATTCTCAGTCTTTTTATGATCTTTATTAAAGTATACCAACGTTTTGGCCACATACAAGTTGCCTTATTCAGGGTATTAGTTAAAGCTGACAGACAAACGTGAGAACATACAAAAGTTAAGTTGGGTAAATGAATGAGGTAGAAAATAAAAAAGGTCAAACGTAAAATGAGGATTGTATCAAAATGACATGAAAATGCAACACTAATGAAACCCACATTGCGAGAATAAACCATAATTGAAGTCGTTTGGAAAAAACACAAATGTTGTTATTTGCTATTATTTGCTATAGACTTTCCACTAAACAAGTGATAAACATTTGTTCACCAAAGACTTCATCAAGGCTTTGTGAGACACTTCGATTGCAACAATAGCGATTTTATTTTGTCAATGAGTTCTTATTCAATTCAGTTCTAATTCAACGTTCGCGCAAATAAGATTGAGTAAGTCGTCCTTAGACAAAATGTGTCATGGCATTCTTTAACAAACAGATTAACAATACCGAATCATGGGCGTATTTAAAAAATATGCAAGTCATGGCACATTCCATGTCATTTACGTTTATCAGGAATAGTAACAGTCCTAAAATTAACCTTCACAGTTGTTCCTATTGACAAGTTAAGTTGGAACAAAGAAACAACAAACATACAATGCCTTTCAGGAATCGCCCTTAAGAGGGCGCAGTTGCAATGCTACTATATAACAAATCATAGAGGAATCAATTAGTTTTTTTGTGACGTTAAAAGATGATCAAATGTTAAAAAGTATATTTCACATGGGATGTTCCATTGTATTGCGGGGAGGGGCAAATATTTTCAGGGTATAATATCCGAAAATCTGAGTCAATTGTAAATGTGTGCCAGTCGTAATATATACTGAATTCAGGGGTGGGATAATGTCTTCCTAAATCTTTGTTTTTTCATACGGATGTAAGGGCATGACATTATACTTCTTCTACTATTGATGTTCATCACACTCACACCGACAATCACTAAATTTATTAAACCACATATAGAAGCAATCATTGACTGTTATTTACACATTTAATAGCATCTGTTTACACACAACTTCACGTAACAGAGATTAGTTTACAAACGCATTTTTGACGTCAGCGACAACAGATATGCCGTCTAAAATTACTTAAGTTTTCGGAAAGTGTATGTTTCCTAGGCAGAGAAACAGTAAACACCGCCGGTGACAAATAACATTCACTCGCACTTTATCTTTCATATGTATTTCATTATTCTATTACAGATAATAAATTCATGAAATGCATTTTCTCTTTCATATGTAAATAACGAACACCCTAGTTTGCCACACATTGAGGCATTTTCTCACTTTGCCATATATTTCGTGGATCGTTCTCGAGAGAACAGATCCTCCGGTTATTGATATAAACCAGGCATTCACGGAGAACCGATGGTGCAGCAAGGTCACAGGAAATCTTAGTAGAAAGGAAGCCGTCGCCGCAGTGTTAAGCATGAGAAGAAAGTATCACTGAGACTCACATGTGATGGAAATCACCCCAAAATATAAAACCTCTTGATATTTACCATGACACGCATGGTATCACGTTTTGCTGCATAAGAGTGGTTTAATAAGAGCTAAATGACAAAAAGTGCAGTAACTCAAAAACAGAGTTTTCTATTCTTCACTGATTCGTAGCCATGTTGAGTATATATAGAATGCGGGCACATATTAAACGAAATCTACTCAAAATGAATGCAACGACTGGATACATGTTGTTGTATCCTACTTTCACATGGTGTTCATCATTAAAAAAGAGATTAGTTCCTGTGATCTTTAACCTTGCCATTGCTGAGAGAAATACTCGACCCAATTTTCTCTACAAAAGCATTACTGACTATATTCGATTTACATTCATAAGTTTGTTGTGTTTTATAAATCTTACAATTTAAATTTATTCACATTTTCACAAGTGATTTCAATACTGGGAATAAGTCGATTTAACACTTTTCTTACAGGGACAGGGAAATCGAACGCCATACTCGAACTAACATTCCTGACCACCAATCTCAAGGCTCATTTGGTTCACCATCAAAAGGAGCTGTATGGTAAGCGTTTATGTTGTTATAATGTTATATAGGCCTCATCCCTGGTGTTGTGCCAGAGTTGAAGATTAGAAATGTAATTTCCATCTGAAGATGCGTAGTCGACGCCTACATAGTCAATGATAATTTTAATTCACTATCAGTATAAGAAAGAATAAAACAGAATTGTTACATGCTTTATATTTAATATCATCTGTTTACACACAAGTTTACGTAACTGATTTCTCATCTGTAATTTACTTTTTCTCTCTGTATCTTCTTTGCATATAAGTTATCTGGATGATTTTTAATGTGATGGTGATCATAATGCATGTATAGCATATTAACTCATCTGAAATTGAGGAATAACTTCTGTAGGCCACATTGACTTGGTGATATATTGCCTGAAGCCCATTCTCGCCAAAGAACCCCAATCTTAGTTTGGTGGCCCTAATTTGCTCTATTGCATAACATTCTAGGAAATGGAATTTTGCAAAAATGACTCATTGGGAAAGTTTTCTTTGTAGCATTCTAAGAGACTGGTGATAATAATACCTGTAGGAAATAATGGAAATAATTGGACTTTCATAATGTGAACACGATTAAGACGAATTCCACGGCCTACTATCCGCCCTGCACGTCGACACATCATGCATCCACATCTTCTATCTGGATTTTGACCCATTCAATGACCAACTCTTTCAACATTGGTAGGAATGAGACCTGGCGCCAGTAGATTAGTTGCTGTTTGGGGACATTACCGTGATGAGAAATTACCGATCAGCTGTTTTGCTACTTGGGCGCGAAACATGAGCTGACGTCTGTATCTCGATCCACTTTGGCGATATCCATGAACTGATGCTACATTGTGGAAAGCGTTCATGATTGTTCAGGTCATGGTAAAACACAGATCTATGCCATCGTGACGATGATCAACCCGGCGTGTAGCAAGCAAGCTGTTCATCAATCAAGTCCACACCTCTGAAGTACTGATTATAAATTTCGGCAACGTTCCGGCATATTACTGCAATTCGTTCAAAACACCGACGCCTCAGTTGCTTTCTGTTCGGTCTATGTGCACTGACTGCCGTACTCATAAATTTCACCATTTTTGTGTCTTTCCAGGCACACACTGTCATTAGGCTGTCTTTAAATACTGAGAAAGTACACACGGCCATCGCCCTCTGTCGTGAGCATCAGGCGGTACGACGTGTGAATCATAGTTCTCGGCATTTTTTATTTCATCGGGTAAACCTAAGGTATTCATCTTGCAGGTTCCTGTGGCAGCAATATTGTGCACGTCATCATTAAAAAAACAACGGGGCAGAAGTTAATATGAGTCCATAATGACATGGTGTCCAACTCATTGTAAGGTCGAATCAGCCGGGTAGCAACTTGCCCATGCTTATTTCCCCTGAAAACTGTTGTGCAACTACCATTGTTATCCAATGCTGGCGCTCATAAATATTACGGTAATACAAATGATGATAATCAATCGGGACTTGCAAGGAAACTTCCATGTTGATTAAAGATCTGCCATTGGAATGTGCAAGGCTTGCACGAGGGAAAGCTTGACCAATTAAAACATGCGTGTCTGGACAACCCTGAGAGAGACGTTGACATCATGATATCAGAATCCTGGTTGAACGATTCATTTAGTAATGCCAGCTTATTGATTCCAGGATATAATCCTCCTTTGCGGAAAGATCGGCAAATAGATAAACAGCGTGGTTGGGTTGCTGCCTACATTAAGACAACAATACCTCACAAGATTAGAGACGACTTTCATGAACCAGAATTAGAGACTTTATGGATAGAAGTAACATATCCCAATTCACCGGGAATTATTATTGGGGTGGTGTATAAGCCACAGTTCCAAATATTATCATGGTGGATCCCAAAATTTGAGATTTTACTCGAAAAAGTTTATGCCAAAAATAAAGAATTGATCATTCTGCGGGATTTTAATGTTAACCTACTGGAAGAGGGTCAACACTGTGATTTTCGTGAACTTATGTCATTTTTTCAGTTGGATCAACTTATTACCCAACCAACCAGAGTAACTGATCATTCAGCATCACTGTTAGATCATATTTAGTAAGTAATGCTGAGTATGTTCGTTGCGTCAACATACCTATTTTAGGAATGAGCGATCATTATCCTACCATCATAATCATGAAAAGAAATGTAGCCCGAAAAGATACTTCAATAAAATTAAATATCGGTGCTACAAATATTTTGATGAAACAAATTTTATCAGGGAGCTTGATGAGCTCCCATGGTCAGTTTTGGAAGTGTTCGATGACCCAAATGATTATTTAGAAAGTTGGTATGAAATGTATATTGGTGTTTTCGATATATATGCTCCGTGGCGAGAAACAGTGTCAAGAAACCAGTGCAACCAGAATGGTTGTCTGATGATATTTTGAATGCCATTGACACTAGAGATAGATTTAAGGCATTGAAAAATCATACTGAATATAAAATCTGGAGACAGAAAGTTAATAAAATGGTTAAAATGGCTAAAAATTGATTACTACCGATCGCTCATAGAGGAAACAATACAAATACTAAAGAGCTATTGAAGTACATGTCTGATCTGGTGTCCGAAAAGTCAAACACTTGCCCCGCTTCATTGAAAGTAGAGGGATCAGATATTACAGATCCAATGGAAATAGCAAATTCTTTCAATAAGTTTAATATCTATGAATCAGTTTACTACAGAGTTTACAGATTCAGAAAGAGATTTTACAAAACTTAGAAATCATGTTCATGACACTTTGGGTACAGATGTGAGTTGTAAAATCCCTCCAGTTAGCGAGGAATTTGTGTTAAAAGAATTATCAAGTTTAAATACAGCTAAAGCTACTGGACTTTATCAGATAAGTCCTAAGATTCTAAATTATCATCAAACGCTATAGCCACAGGTGTCCGGAGTTACTGGTGTACATGCATAGAGAGGGATTGGAAGGTTTGACATGGTTTTGCCCTCCGGAATGAAAATGACAATAAAAATCCATGTATATCAACACATGCAGTCAAACAACTACCTTCCTCCGACAGATAAATACCTTTGACGTGTAATATCAACCCTGAGACGTGTTAATCGTTAATTAGTCTCTCTTTTGGCCCTAAATTCCTGGTTACGTCACAGAGTACCATAGACAGAGTGGCAACACTTGCATGCCTTTTGTTCCATGGTCGTCTCGGTAGACTATTGGCTTTTCATATTAAAATGAGCTGCAAAGGTGTTAAACTTTTTGGAGGCTTTGTTTGTGGTTGATAATTACACGAGATTATGCGAAACATACGACGAGATGGCATCGTACTGCCAGTCGCGTAGCAACCATAGTTACTTTGTGAGCTCTCAGGCCAGAAACACTGCTTCACGCCAATCAAAACATAACACGCCAGCAGTTTCATAAACATGTCCTTTCTTGACGCACGTGTAAAAGACGGTATGACTGACCGTAAACCATTGAGTAAAACCAGACAGTATCGATAAAAGACTTTCAAATTTGGTTCAAACACACTCATTATATATTCATAAAAATATGAGAGGAATTTTAAAACGGTAAAACCCACTTTCCTGAAGCTCAAAACATTCCTGTTTTTGCCAGCACATCATTCCGATCAGCACCACACGACAACAACAACACAGACTTTGTCGAACATACTTTCGCATAACAATTGGTGAAAATCCGAAAATTACCGAAGGGTGCATGGTCGGCACTCTTCGGAAAAGAGAGCCAAGAGCTTCGTGAGGCGAGGCAAACATGGATTGCTTACGTAACCGCTTCACGCCTTAAACAATAGGTGTTGCCACTCTGTGTATGTTACTCTGTGGTTACGTACATCCTCAGGGTGTTACGTACGTCAGCCATTTTGAACGAGACAAATTACCCATGGTTCAGCGCGCAAAATTGATGAACTCGTGACCTTTGCACGATCAAAACAAACGTGATCGCGGGAATAGGAGTCGTGGTCTATGCAGATGTGTCGAAATCTTGCCATGGAGACCAAAATACGCAATACTAACAATGGTTAACTTTCCCATGACTTGAGTTTGTGCAAACGCAAAGCTGGACGATGTGTACAACCAATACTTGTAGCACGTTTGACAGTGGATTTAAATTTAGCGGTTGCAGGGTCACAGGTTCATGTGGAACGCAAATGAACCCGCACTGCACTATGGGGAAGAATGTAGTCATCAAAATGGCTGCCGTACGTAACAGCCTGATGAACGGGGCTACCAGAGAGTTTCGGTCGATATCGAGACTAAATGCTAGTTTGCACTCTTGAAACTTGAGCGTTAAACGCAAGAGGTATTTCGATATCGGTGTAGACCTTTTATTTGACTGTAAACCCCGTATTTTATTGGATTATCATTCCGGAGGGCAAAACCCTGTCAAACCTTCCAATCTCTTTCTATGCATGTACACCGGCAACTCCGGACACCTGTGGCTATAGCTAGATCTTTATGCTACATCTATAACTTAAGCTTAAAAACAGGTGTGATTCCAGATGTGTGGAAGGGAGCAAAGGTTACCCCTTTGCACAAGTCTGGATCCTTATAAGATCGTGGAAACTATAGGCCTGTTTCAGTACTCCCAGTCCTTTCAAAGATATTTGAGAAATACGTTCAAAGTCATTTATACGGGTTCTTAAAACATATGCTTAATGAATCACAGTCAGGTTTTCGAAAAGGTTTCTCATGTGAGACAGTTTTATGTAAAATGGTTCAAACCTGGTCTCAGGCTATGGATAATGCTGATCTAAATGGTGTACTTTTTATAGATTTATGCAAAGCTTTTGACCTGGTTAACCATGATGTGCTTCTTAAAAAGCTTGAAATCTATAATTGTGATATAACATCCATAAACTGGTTTCATTCATATCTCTCAAATAGGAAACAAGATGTGTGTTTTCAAGTTCAAATTTCTAATGCTTTACCGATATCTACTGGGGTTCCTCAAGGTAGCATACTTGGACCCTTTTTTCATATTGTTTATTAATGATTTACCTTTAGCTGTCAACAACACCATTGAAATGTATGCCGATGATTCTACAATCATGGCAAAAGGAAAGAGCCTGGCAGAAATTGAAAAAAACACTCAATGATGATCTTGAATCAGTAAGACATTGGTGTATGCAAAATAGAATGGTTATAAATACAAGTAAAAGAAAGACCATGCTTATGACCACACATCAGAGATTGTCACGTCTACCAAGAAATGTTCTTCATTGTAAACTTGGTCAGAATATTTTAGAGTCTGTAAATGAAGAAGGACTTCTGGGAATAGTGGCAGATCAACACTAGAACTAAAAGTCAAACACTGATTCAATTTATAAAAAGGTAATTTACGTATAGCTCTACTTAGACATATAATACGGTATTTACCATTAAGTACTAGACGAACATATTATAATGCATATATACTTCCCCATTTGGACTATTGTTGTAGTGCATGGGGAACTAGTGTAAATAAATAAGTTATTCAAATTACAGAAACGCGCTTTGCATGTTATGATGGGCACTAAGTATAATTATCCGACCAATGGACTTTGTAGATCATTACATATTATTCCTTTACCCGATAGAATTTTAAACAAAAATATGTTTTAGTTTTTAATCCTTGAAAGGTATAGCCCCATTGTATATGACGGAATGCTTCAATATGTCACATTTGACTTTCATAATGTGAACATGATTAGGACGAATTCCACGGCCTACTATCCGCCCTGCACGTCGACACATCACGCATCCACATCTTCTATCCGGATTTCGACCCATTCAATGACCAACTCTTTCAACATTGGTAGGAATGAGACCTGGCGCCAGCAGATTAGTTGCTGTTGGGGACGTTGCCGTGATGAGAAATTACTGATCACTATTTTTGCTACTTGGGTGCGAAATGAGCTGACGTCTGTATCTCGATCCACTTTGGCCATATCCATGAACTGATGCCACGTTGTGGAAAGCGTTCATGACTGTCTTGTTCAGGTCATGGTAAACACAGATCTATGCCATCGTGACGATGATCGACCCGGCGTGTAGTAAGCCAGCTGTTCATCAATCAAGTCCACACCTCTGAAGTACTGATTATACATTACGGCAACGTTCCGGCATATTATTGCAATTTGTTCAAAACACCGACGCCTCAGTTGCTTTCCGTTCGGTCTATGTGCACTGACTGCCGTACTCCATAAATTTCACCATTTTTGTGTCTTTCTTCAGGCTCCTACTGTCATCCTGCTGTCTTTAATTACTGAGAAACTACCACGTTGCCATCGCTCTTTGTCGTCAGTATCAGGCGGTACCACGTGTGAATCATAGTTCTCGGCATTTTTTATTTCATCGGGTAAACCTAAGGTATTCATCTTGCAGTTTCCTGTGGCAGCAATATTGTGCACGTCATTATTAAAAAAACAACGGGGCAGAAGTGTAATATGAGTCCATAATGACATGATGTCCCAACTCATAGTAAGGTCGAATCAGCCAGTTAACAACTTGCCCATGCTTGTTTCCCCTCATAACTGTTGTGCAACTACCATTGTTATCCAATGCTGGCGCTCATAAATATTACAGCAATACAAATGATGATAACCAATCGGGACTTGTAAGGAAACTGCCATGTGGATTAAAGATCTGCCATTGAATGTGCAAGGCTTGCACGAGGGAAAGCTTGACCAATTAAAACATGGGTATCTGGACAACCCTGAGAGAGACGTTGACATCATGTGTATATCAGAATCCTTGTTGAACGATTTAGTAATGCCAGCTTATTGATTCCAGGATATAATCCTCCTTTGCGGAAAGATCGGCAAATAGATAAACAGCGTGGTTGGGTTGCTGCCTACATTAAGACAACAATACCTCACAAGATTAGAGACGACTTTCATGAACCAGAATTAGAGACTTTATGGATAGAAGTAACATATCCCAATTCACCGGGAATTATTATTGGGGTGGTGTATAAGCCACAGTTCCAAATATTATCATGGTGGATCCCCAAATTTGAGATTTTACTCGAAAACGTTTATGCCAAAAATAAAGGATTGATCATTCTGCGGGATTTTAATGTTAACCTACTGGAAGAGGGTCAACACTGTGATTTTCGTGAAGTTATGTCATTTTTTCAGTTGGATCAACTTATTACCCTTACAAAAATGAGGTCCTGGCAGAGAGCGACAGGAAAGCTGCGGGAGAGCGACAGGACTGTTCTGGGACTAAAGCTGCAGAGTTCCAGGGCAGATTTCTGGCCCGCAGAATCTGCCCCGCCAGCTGGGCAGATCACTTTGTTACAAATCTGTCCGGCAGAGCGGCAGCAAATTACTTGAATGGAGCAGCATCTCTGCAGGAACATTAGTGGCCTAATAATTGCAGCTGATCAGATATATCTAACAACAAATCTGTCCCGTAGAGCGACAGAAAATGATAGGAGTGGAGCAGCATCTCTGCACTTAATGTATTTTGACTATCAGACCATGGAGGTAGCAGAGGACAGATCGACTTACATGTGTTCATAGTTGCACAGAGGCGATCAGTAAGCTAATATTGCTGCGGTATTGTCTATCACAAATATAAAAAATAAAATAAAAATAAATGAAGTTTGCAGATGGTATACATAAGCCCAAGCGATGTATGAACGTGAGCGTGGGTTTGCAGTGCTAATAGTTCATTCACAGTGTGATAATTAATAGACAGTAAAAGCTGCTATGATGTGATTGAGGCGATCGAGCTACAAACTGCTAAAAGGGTATTCTGATGATTAACAATGCTGTTTCATGAGTACACTATAGGCAGCCACAAAAGATTCCTATGAAAATGTTTTCTTTGCCCATCAGGTTACTTTTTGAGCCAATGATAAATTAATCCGTAAGAAAATTCAAAATTAAATTCATGGAAGCAACGAAAATCTCTAGAAAATCGGCCGTAGTCCACGAAGGAAATAATAATTGATAACAATAACATTTCATTGCTTGCTTTTAAATATAGGATTTACATCACGTCTGTGACAATATTTGACCTTACAAATTATCTCATCGACAATTATTTCCAAAAACATCATTTTTACTTTGATCAGTGCAGTTACTAAATCGCCGACTTTTGAAGTTTTTAAGACAAGGGAATAAATCTTGTAAATCCATTTTCATTATTGTTATTGTGTTCTCAACCCATGGATGCGTGTCCGTGCACGTAATACGTGTAACCTCAACTCTCCAGAGAAACACACGCGAACACAAGTTTACACAGTTGAACTGATGCGTTGGTGTTCGTATCTCACTCTGTCGCAAAGAATACAATTTTCATTGAAACTTGGGTCTCGTAAAACCGAAAAGGCACACTATAGATTTACGGTAGTAGTACCTTTGTACGATACACAGTTGTAACTTGTAACACGGCGGCATATGGGATGCTATACGTAGGGTTTCGCCACTATATTCCTGCTATATTCTGACATCGTGTCGCGCTTTAGTCATGGCCACAGGAGCTCTCAATGTACTGTTGCTTGGATAGTCGATCGAACGCTCTAGGTTTTTTCAATGAACTTTCCGTCAGTGTGCTTTTTAAACGCTTTTAAAGTCCGCTGTAATTCATGCTGGTTACTGCAGCGATCGCGAGGACTTTGTACCGGAAGTAATAGTATCACGCATGATGACATCATAGATCATGTGAAGACTTCGTTATGATTGGTCAGATTGGTAAAACAATCAAAGGTCAAATCTCAGCGGCAATTTTTGGACTGTTACGACCTTTGAATTACTGAGTAAATTGTCGCTGATTTTCCCTATAAGTTTGACAAAATTTCGCGTAAATTTGCTGCTTGACATCGTCGTGACGACTTCATACACGCTAACTATGTATGTAAAACCTATAGGCAATGTTTACGACGCGTAAAAAAGTCATCGTCGTCATGATCAGCTTGTGGAGATCGATCGGCTCGTCGAACAATGATCACCATAACATCCCCGTGGATCTAGGCGATCGTTTAAACTTCGGTAAGTACATTTTCGATTTGCCTTCTCTGCGACGTGAAGACGTAGTTTTTACTGTTTTTGTTCGGCGCAATTCTCGAGTAATACTGTTCAATTGTAAGAATTCTAATAAATTGGTATAACTCGTGAGGTTGAACGTAGAGTGTACACAAAAAATGGAGTACATGCCGATACTATTATCTACAATAATATACTTCTCTCTTGCATTGGCAAAGGTAAAACTTTTGCTCATGTATACAAATTTCCCTCAATGTACGATATAAAAGGACAGATATAAAACAAAGAAAGAACAATACATGTAGGAATTGTTGGATACGAATTAAGTTCTCAAACTCTTGACCGAGTCTGGTACCTGCTACATGTATTCCAAAACGTACTTCTCTATGACATCAATATACATCTGTCTGCTTATAAGATTATTCTGAACGTGTGTCCTTAAAATTGAAGTTTATTTTAAAATTTTTATTAACGTATTTTGACATTTGTTTATATGTAACCTGTAGATATTTTGCTGGCATATTGTAAGGGGAATCAGTAATTAATTTACAATATTTCTTAACAATATTTCATTGAACTTCTACATGAACTCTTACATCACAAAATATGTATACAATATTCTATTGCATTTAATGCTGCAACCTTTTGATAAGCAACTTAGATATAAGCTCAGTACAAAGACCTACCTTTTTTCTAACTATGTTTCAATTTGGCTTTAGAAAGTTCATGTAGGTATGCAATGAAGTGTACTCAAACCAAGCGAGTTTTACATGGTGAAGTCTACAATCTTAACGGAATAAGTGCAGGGGATAAATCATCTGCAAATTAAATTTTGTTTTATGCCAATGATTCTACTACTTTCCTAGTTTGAAGCAAATTGCAAGTTGAACAGATTGATACTAGACTACTGCTATAAATCACATTTGTTATTCACAAGTTGAGGGAACATTTTCTTTATTTTATGAATACATGCAAATTTCACAGTCTTCAATGTTTGATGGCTGTTGAACGAGTCAAAATTTTCAACCCCAACGAGGATTCTAACTTGCATACATAATTTTGTCATAAGTTTGATAAACTTTATATCTGACTTGAACTTTTTTATATTTTTTCCAGCTTACACATAGGACAACTTCAAGATGACAAGTCAAGCAATAACCAAAGCTGTAACAGAATAATCCGTCGTTGTGACAATATGAAGTTAAGGACTTTACGGACACTTGAACATTTTTTGAACATTAAGTATTTATATCGGTCATGTTGATTGGCTTTAAAAATATGGTGGATTAAATTTTATTCCTACCAAATTTTTAGCCCTTGCATTCTTTTTTGGTGGGGGGGGGGCAGCAGAGTGGTGTAGGTTGTGAGATGATGGCTTGGTAATGGCTGATTTTCAGCAGCAGTGATAAGTTTCAGGTTGTTGGAGTAAATGTTAGTCAGATTGCAGAAGGTAGGTTGATTTTTGTATGGCAGAGCAGCAGCTAGCCTGCCTGGCAGAGCAGTAGCTAGCCTGCCCGGGCAGAGCAGCAGCTAATCTGCCCGGCAGAGCGGCAGCTAACCTGCCCGGTAGAGCGACAGCTAACCCGCCCGGCAGAGCGACACCTAACCAGCCCGGCAGAGCGGCAGCTATAACCGTCCAGCAGAGCGACAGCTAACCTGTCCTGCAGAGAGACATTAATCTTTCCAGGAGGGATCCAGCAAACCTAATTTGAATAGCAATGCCACGCTCTCCCGGAAAGATGGTCCTGGAGAGCTCCTGGACCACTGCGGGACCTTTTCTGGAGAGCTCCCGAAAATCTTGTCGGGAAGGCTAAAATTTTCATAAGGGTATCCAACCAAACAGAGTAACTGATCATTCAGCATCACTGTTAGATCATATTTATGTAAGTAATGCTGAGTATGTTCGTTGCGTCAACATACCTACTTTAGGAATGAGCGATCATTATCCTACCATCATAATCATGAAAAGAAATGTAGCCCGAAAAGATACTTCAATCAAAATTAAATATCGGTGCTACAAAAATTTTGACGAAACAAATTTTATCAGGGAGCTTGATGAGCTCCCATGGTCAGTTTTGGAAGTGTTCGATGACCCAAATGATTATTTAGAAAGTTGGTATGAAATGTATATTGGTGTTTTCGATATATATGCTCCGTGGCGAGAAACACGTGTCAAGAAACCAGTGCAACCAGAATGGTTGTCTGATGATATTTTGAATGCCATTCACACTAGAGATAGATTTAAGGCATTGAAAAATCATACTGAATATAAAATCTGGAGACAGAAAGTTAATAAAATGGTTAAAAAGGCTAAAATTGATTACTACCGATCGCTCATAGAGGAAAACAATACAAATACTAAAGAGCTATGGAAGTACATGTCTGATCTGGTGCCCAAAAAGTCAAACACTTGCCCCGCTTCATTGAAAGTAGAGGGATCAGATATTACAGATCCAATGGAAATAGCAAATTCTTTCAATAAGTTTTTCACAGATATAGTGAATCAGTTTACTACAGAGTTTACAGATTCAGAAACAGATTTTACAAAACTTAGAAATCATGTTCATGACACTTTGGGTACAGATGTGAGTTTTAAAATCCCTCCAGTTAGCGAGGAATTTGTGTTAAAAGAATTATCAAGTTTAAATACAGCTAAAGCTACTGGACTTGATCAGATAAGTCCTAAGATTCTTAATTATCATCAAACGCTATAGCCACAGGTGTCCGGAGTTACTGGTGTACATGCATAGAGAGGGATTGGAAGGTTTGACACGGTTTTGCCCTCCGGAATGAAAATGACAATAAAAATCCATGTATATCAACACATGCAGTCAAACAACTACCTTCCTCCGACAGATAAATACCTTTGACGTTTAATATCCAACCCTGAGACGTGTTAATCGTTAATTAGTCTCTCTTTTGGCCCTAAATTCCTGGTTACGTCACAGAGTACCATAGACAGAGTGGCAACACTTGCATGCCTTTTGTTCCATGGTCGTCTCGGTAGACTATTGGCTTTTCATATTAAAATGAGCTGCAAAGGTGTTAAACTTTTTGGAGGCTTTGTTTGTGGTTGATAATTACACGAGATTATGCGAAACATACGACGAGATGGCATCGTACTGCCAGTCGCGTAGCAACCATAGTTACTTTGTGAGCTCTCAGGCCAGAAACACTGCTTCACGCCAATCAAAACATAACACGCCAGCAGTTTCATAAACATGTCCTTTCTTGACGCACGTGTAAAAGACGGTATGACTGACCGTAAACCATTGAGTAAAACCAGACAGTATCGATAAAAGACTTTCAAATTTGGTTCAAACACACTCATTATATATTCATAAAAATATGAGAGGAATTTTTAAAACGGTAAAACCCACTTTCCTGAAGCTCAAAACATTCCCGTTTTTGCCAGCACATCAATTCCGATCAGCACCACACGACAACAACAACACAGACTTTGTCGAACATACTTTCGCTTAACAATTGGTGAAAATCCGAAAATTACCGAAGGGTGCATGGTCGGCACTCTTCGGAAAAGAGAGCCAAGAGCTTCGTGAGGCGAGGCAAACATGGATTGCTTACGTAACCGCTTCACGCCTTAAACAATAGGTGTTGCCACTCTGTGTATGTTACTCTGTGGTTACGTACATCCTCAGGGTGTTACGTACGTCAGCCATTTTGAACGAGACAAATTACCCATGGTTCAGCGCGCAAAATGATGAACTCGTGACCTTTGCACGATCAAAACAAACGTGATCGCGGGAATAGGAGTCGTGGTCTATGCAGATGTGTCGAAATCTTGCCATGGAGACCAAAATACGCAATACTAACAATGGTTAACTTTCCCATGACTTGAGTTTGTGCAAAACGCAAAGCTGGACGATGTGTACAACCAATACTTGTAGCCACGTTTGACAGTGGATTTAAATTTAGCGGTTGCAGGGTCACAGGTTCATGTGGAATGCAAATGAACCCGCACTGCACTATGGGGAAGAATGTAGTCATCAAAATGGCTGCCGTACGTAACAGCCTGATGAACGGGGCTACCAGAGAGTTTTCGGCCGATATCGAGACTAAATGCTAGTTTGCACTCTTGAAACTTGAGCGTTGAAGGCAAGAGGTATTTCGATATCGGTGTATACCTTTTATTTGACTGTAAACCCCGTATTTTATTGGATTTTCATTCCGGAGGGCAAAACCTGTCAAACCTTCCAATCTCTTTATATGCATGTACACTGGCAACTCCGGACACCTGTGGCTATAGCTAGATCTTTATGCTACATCATAACTTAAGCTTAAAAACAGGTGTGTTTCCAGATGTGTGGAAGGGAGCAAAGGTTACCCCTTTGCACAAGTCTGGATCCTTATAAGATCGTGGAAACTATAGGCCTGTTTCAGTACTCCCAGTCCTTTCAAAGATATTTGAGAAATACGTTCAAAGTCATTTATACGGGTTCTTAAAACATATGCTTAATGAATCACAGTCAGGTTTTCGAAAAGGTTTCTCATGTGAGACAGTTTTATGTAAAATGGTTCAAACCTGGTCTCAGGCTATGGATAATGCTGATCTAAATGGTGTAATTTTTATAGATTTATGCAAAGCTTTTGACCTGGTTAACCATGATGTGCTTCTTAAAAAGCTTGAAATCTATAATTGTGATATAACATCCATAAACTGGTTTCATTCATATCTCTCAAATAGGAAACAAGATGTGTGTTTTCAAGTTCAAATTTCTAATGCTTTACCGATATCTACTGGGGTTCCTCAAGGTAGCATACTTGGACCCTTTTTTCATATTGTTTATTAATGATTTACCTTTAGCTGTCAACAACACCATTGAAATGTATGCCGATGATTCTACAATCATGGCAAAAGGAAAGACCCTGGCAGAAATTGAAAAAACACTGAATGATGATCTTGAATCAGTAAGACATTGGTGTATGCAAAATAGAATGGTTATAAATACAAGTAAAAGAAAGACCATGCTTATGACCACACATCAGAGATTGTCACGTCTACCAAGAAATGTTCTTCATTGTAAACTTGGTCAGAATATTTTAGAGTCTGTAAATGAAGAAGGACTTCTGGGAATAGTGGCAGATCAACACTAGAACTAAAAGTCAAACACTGATTCAATTTATAAAAAGGTTAATTTACGTATAGCTCTACTTAGACATATAATACGGTATTTACCATTAAGTACTAGACGAACATGTTATAATGCATATATACTTCCCCATTTGGACTATTGTTGTAGTGCATGGGGAACTAGTGTAAATATAAATAAGTTATTCAAATTACAGAAACGCGCTTTGCATGTTATGATGGGCACTAAGTATACCCTTATGAAAATTTTAGCCTTCCCGACAAGATTTTCGGGAGCTCTCCAGAAAAGGTCCCGCAGTGGTCCAGGAGCTCTCCAGGACCATCTTTCTGGGAGAGCGTGGCATTGCTATTCAAATTAGGTTTGCTGGATCTCTCCCGGAAAGATTAATGTCACTCTGCAGGACAGGTTAGCTGTCGCTCTGCTGGACGGTTATAGCTGCCGCTCTGCCGGGCTGGTTAGGTGTCGCTCTGCCGGGCGGGTTAGCTGTCGCTCTGCCGGGCAGGTTAGCTGCCGCTCTGCTGGGCAGATTAGCTGCTGCTCTGCCAGGCAGGCTAGCTACTGCTCTGCCAGGCAGGCTAGCTGCTGCTCTGCCATACAAAAATCAACCTACCTTCTGCAATCTGACTAACATTTACTCCAACAACCTGAAACTTATCACTGCTGCTGAAAATCAGCCATTACCAAGCCATCATCTCACAACCTACACCACTCTGCTGCCCCCCCCCCCCAAAAAAAAAGAATGCAAGGGCTAAAAATTTGGTAGGAATAAAATTTAATCCACCATATTTTTAAAGCCAATCAACATGACCGATATAAAAAATGTTCAAGTGTCCGTAAAGTCCTTAACTTCATATTGTCACAACGACGGATTATTCTGAAAGACTTGTACTTGTCTGTTACAGCTTTGGTTATTGCTTGACTTGTCATCTTGAAGTTGTCCTATGAAAGCTGGAAAAAAATATAAAAAGTTCAAGTCAGATATAAAGTTTATCAAACTTATGACAAAATTATGTATGCAAGTTAGAATCCTCGTTGGAGTTGAAAATTTTGACTCGTTCAACAGCCATCAAACATTGAAGACTGTGAAATTTGTATGTATTCATAAAATAAAGAAAATGTTCCCTTAATTTGTGAATGACAAAATGTGATTTATAGCAGTAGTCTAGTATCAATCTGTTCAACTTGCAATTTGCTTCAAACTAGGAAAGTAGTAGAATCATTGGCATAAAACAAAATTTAATTTGCAGATGATTTATTCCCTGCAGTTATTCCGTTAAGATTGTAGACTTCACCATCCAAAACTCGCTTGGTTTGAGTACGCTTCATTGCATACCTACATGAACTTTCTAAAGCCAAATTGAAACATAGTTAGAAAAAAGGTAGGTCTTTGTACTGAGCTTATATCTAAGTTGCTTATCAAAAGGTTGCAGCATTAAATGCAATAGAATATTGTATGCATATTTTGTGATGTAAGAGTTCATGTAAAACTTCAATGAAATATTGTTATGAAATATTGTAAATTAATTACTGATTCCCCTTACAATATGCCAGCAAAATATCTACAGGTTACATATAAACAAATGTCAAAATACGTGAATAAAATTTTAAAAACGACACACGTTCAGAATGATCTTATAAGCAGACAGATGTATATTGATGTCATAGAGAAGTACGTTTTGGAACACATGTAGCAGGTACCAGACTCGGTCAAGAGTTTGAGAACTTAATTCGTATCCAACAATTCCTACATGTATTGTTCTTTCTTTGTTTTATAATCTGTCCTTTTATATCGTACATTGAGGGAAATTTGTATACATGAGCAAAAGTTTTACCTTTGCCAATGCAAGAGAGAAGTATATTATTGTCGATAATAGTATCGGCATGTACTCCATTTTTTGTGTACACTGTACCACGGTCCCTCTATCGTTGTACACTCTACGTTCAACCTCACGAGTTATACCAATTTATTAGAATTCATACAATTGAACAGTATTACTCGAGAATTGCGCCGAACAAAAACAGTAAAAAACTACGTCTTCACGTCGCAGAGAAGGCAAATCGAAAGTGTACTTACCGAAGTTTAAACGATCGCCTAGATCCACGGGGATGTTATGGTGATCATTGTTCAAATCGACGAGCCGATCGATCTCCACAAGCTGATCATGACGACGATGACTTTTTACGCGTCGTAAACATTGCCTATAGGTTTTACATACATAGCGTGTATGAAGTCTTCACGACGATGTCAAACAGCAAATTTACGCGAAATTTTGTCAAACTTATAGGGAAAAATCAGCGACAATTTACTCAGTAATTCAAAGGTCGTAACTGTCCAAAAATTGCCGCTGAGATTTGACCTTTGATTGTTTTACCAATCTGACCAATCATAACGAAGTCTTCACATGATCTATGATGTCATCATGCGTGATACTATTACTTCCGGTACAAAGTCCTCGCGATCGCTGCAGTGTAACTAGCATGAAGTACAGCGGACTTCAAAAGCGTTTAAAAAGTACATGTACACTGACGGAAAGTTCATTGAAAAAACCTAGAGCGTTCGATCGACTATCCAAGCAACAGTACATTGAGAGCTCCTGTGGCCATGACTAAGTCGCGACACGATGTCAGAATATAGCAGGAATATAGTGGCGAAACCCATTCCCATATGCCGCCGTGCTACAAGTTACAACTGTGTATCGTACAAAGGTACTACTACCGTAAATCTATAGTGTGCCTTTTCGGTTTTACGGGACCCAAGTTTCAATGAAAATTGTATTCTTTGCGACAGAGTGAGATACGAAAACTAACGCATCAGTTCAACTGTGTAAAATTGTGTTCGCGTGTGTTTCTCTGGAGAGTTGAGGTTACACGTATTACGTGCACGGACATGCATCTATGGGTTGAGAACACAATAACAATAATGAAAATGGATTTACAAGATTTATTCCCTCGTCGTAAAAACTTCAAAAGTCGGCGATTTAGTAACTGCACTGATCAAAGTAAAAATGATGTTTTGGAAATAATTGTCGATGAGATAATTTGTAAGGTCAAATATTGTCACAGACGTGATGTAATCCTATAATAAAAGCAAGCAATGAAATGTTATTGTTATCAATTATTATTTCCTTCGTGGACTACGGCCGATTTTCTAGAGATTTTCGTTGCTGCCATGAATTTAATTTTGAATTTTCTTACGGATTAATTTATCATTGGCTCAAAAAGTAACCTGATGGGCAAAGAAACATTTTCATAGGAATCTTTTGTGGCTGCCTATAGTGTACTCATGAAACAGCATTGTTAATCATCAGAATACCCTTTTAGCAGTTTGTAGCTCGATCGCCTCAATCACATCATAGCAGCTTTTACTGTCTATTAATTATCACACTGTGAATGAACTATTAGCACTGCAAACCCACGCTCACGTTCATAACATCGCTTGGGCTTATGTCTAACATCTGCAAACTTCATTTTTTTTTATTTTTTTTTTTTATATTTGTGATAGACAATACCGCAGCAAATATTAAGCTTTAATACTGATCGCCTCCGTGCAACTATGAACACATGTAAGTCGATCTGTCCTCTGCTACCTCCATGGTCTGATAGTCAAAATACTTAAGTGCAGAGATGCTGCTCCACTCCTATCATTTTCTGTCGCTCTACGGGACAGATTTGTTGTTAGATATATCTGATCAGCCACAATTATTAGGCCACTAATGTTCCTGCAGAGATGCTGGCACCATTCAAGTAATTTGCTGCCGCTCTGCAGGACAGATTTGTAACAAAGTGATCTGCCCAGCTAGCGGGGCAGATTCTGCCGCGGCCAGAAATTCTGCCCTGGAACTCTGCAGCTTTAGTCCCAGAACAGTCCTGTCGCTCTCCTGCAGCTTTCCTGCCGCTCTCCTGCCAGGACCTCATTTTTGTAAGGGTAATTATCCGACCAATGGACTTTTTAGATCATTACATATTATGCCTTTACCTGATAGAATTTTATACAAAAACATGTATTTAGTTTTTGAATCCTTGAAAGGTATGGCCCCATTGTATATGACGGAAATGCTTCAATATGTCAATCATTGGACTTTCATAATGTGAACATGATTAGGACGAATTCCACGGCCTACTATCCGCCCTGCACGACGACACATCACGCATCCACATCTTCCATCCGGATTTCGACCCATTCAATGACCAACTCTTTCAACATTGGTAGGAATGAGACCTGGCGCCCAGCAGATTAGTTGCTGTTTGGGGACGTTGCCGTGATGAGAAATTACTGATCAGCTATTTTGCTACTTGGGTGCGAAACATGAGCTGACGTCTGTATCTCGATCCACTTTGGCCATATCCATGAACTGATGCCACGTTGTGGAAAGCATTCATGACTGTCTTGTTCAGGTCATGGTAAAACACAGATCTATGCCATTGTGACGATGATCGACCCGGCGTGTAGTAAGCCAGCTGTTCATCAATCAAGTCCACACCTCTGAAGTACTGATTATACATTACGGCAACGTTCCGGCATATTATTGCAATTTGTTCAAAACACCGACGCCTCAGTTGCTTTCCGTTCGGTCTATGTGCACTGACTGCCGTACTCATAAATTTCACCATTTTTGTGTCTTTCCAGGCTCATACTGTCATTCTGCTGTCTTAAATACTGAGAAACTACCACGTTGCCATCGCTCTGTCGTCAGTATCAGGCGGTACGACGTGTGAATCATAGTTCTCGGCATTTTTTATTTCATCGGGTAAACCTAAGGTATTCATCTTGCAGGTTCCTGTGGCAGCAATATTGTGCACGTCATTATTAAAAAAACAACGGGGCAGAAGTGTAATATGAGTCCATAATGACATGATGTCCAACTCATAGTAAGGTCGAATCAGCCAGTTAACAACTTGCCCATGCTTGTTTCCCCTGATAACTGTTGTGCAACTACCATTGTTATCCAATGCTGGCGCTCATAAATATTACAGCAATACAAATGATGATAACCAATCGGGACTTGCAAGGAAACTGCCATGTGGATTAAAGATCTGCCATTTGAATGTGCAAGGCTTGCACGAGGGAAAGCTTGACCAATTAAAACATGGGTATCTGGACAACCCTGAGAGAGACGTTGATATCATGTGTATATCAGAATCCTTGTTGAACGATTAGTAATGCCAGCTTATTGATTCCAGGATATAATCCTACTTTGCGGAAAGATCGGCAAATAGGTAAACAGCGTGGTTGGGTTGCTGCCTACATTAAGACAACAATACCTCACAAGATTAGAGACGACTTTCACGAACCAGAATTAGAGACGTTATGGATAGAAGTAACATATCCAAATTCACCGGGAATTATTATTGGGGTGGTGTATAGGCCACAGTTCCAATATTATCATGGTGGATCCCAAAATTTGAGATTTTACTCGGAAAAGTTTATGCCGAAAATAAAGAATTGATCATTCTGCGGGATTTAATGTTAACCTACTGGAAGAGGGTCAACACTGTGATTTTCGTGAACTTATGTCATTTTTTCAGTTGGATCAACTTATTACCCAACCAACCAGAGTAACTGATCATTCAGCATCACTGTTAGATCATATTTATGTAAGTAATGCTGAGTATGTTCGTTGCATCAACATACCTATTTTAGGAATGAGCGATCATTATCCTACCATCATAATCAGGAAAAGAAATGTAGCCCGAAAAGATACTTCAATCAAATTAAATATCGGTGCTACAAAAATTTTGATGAAACAAATTTTATCAGGGAGCTTGATGAGCTCCCATGGTCAGTTTGGAAGTGTTCGATGACCCAAATGATTATTTAGAAAGTTGGTATGAAATGTATATTGGTGTTTGGATAAATATGCTCCGTGGCGAGAAAAACGTGTCAAGAAAACAGTGCAACCAGAATGGTTGTCTGATGATATTTTGAATGCCATTCACACTAGAGATAGATTTAAGGCATTGAAAAATCATACTGAATATAAATCTGGAGACAGAAAGTTAATAAAATGGTTAAAAAGGCTAAAATTGATTACTGCCGATCGCTCATAGAGGAAAACAATACAAATACTAAAGAGCTATGGAAGTACATGTCTGATCTGGTGCCCAAAAAGCCAAACACTTGCCCCGCTTCATTGAAAGTAGAGGGATCAGATATTACAGATCCAATGGAAATAGCAAATTCCTTCAATAAGTTTTTCACAGATATAGTGAATCAGTTTACTACAGATTTTACAGATTCAGAAACACATTTTACAAAACTTAGAATCATGTTCATGACACTTTGGGTACAGATGTGAGTTTTAAAATCCTTCGAGTTAGCGAGGAATTTGTGTTAAAAGAATTATCAAGTTTAAATACAGCTAAAGCTACTGGACTTGTTCAGATAAGTCCTAAGATTCTTAAATTATCATCGAACGCTATAGCTAGATCTTTATGCTACATCTATAACTTAAGCTTAAAAACAGGTGTGTTTCCAGATGTGTGGAAGGGAGCAAAGGTTACCCCTTTGCACAAGTCTGGATCCTTATGAGATCGTGGAAACTATAGGCCTGTTTCAGTACTCCCAGTCCTTTCAAAGATATTTGAGAAATACGTTCAAGTCATTTATACGAGTTCTTAAAACATATGCTTAATGAATCACAGTCAGGTTTTCGAAAAGGTTTCTCATGTGAGACAGTTTTATGTAAATGGTTCAAACCTGGTCTCAGCTATGGATAATGCTGATCTAAATGGTGTAATTTTTATAGATTTATGCAAAGCTTTTGACCTGGTTAACCATGATGTGCTTCTTAAAAAGCTTGAAATCTATAATTGTGATATAACATCCATAAACTGGTTTCATTCATATCTCTCAAATAGGAAACAAGATGTGTGTTTTCAAGTTCAAATTTCTAATGCTTTACCGATATCTACTGGGGTTCCTCAAGGTAGCATACTTGGACCCTTTTTTCATATTGTTTATTAATGATTTACCTTTAGCTGTCAACAACACCATTGAAATGTATGCCGATGATTCTACAATCATGGCAAAAGGAAAGACCCTGGCAGAAATTGAAAAAAAACACTCAATGATGATCTTGAATCAGTAAGACATTGGTGTATGCAAAATAGAATGGTTATAAATACAAGTAAAAGAAAGACCATGCTTATGACCACACATCAGAGATTGTCACGTCTACCAAGAAATGTTCTTCATTGTAAACTTGGTCAGAATATTTTAGAATCTATAAATGAAGAAAGACTTCTGGGAATAGTGGTAGATCAACACTTGAACTGGAAGTCAAATACTGATTCAATTTATAAAAAGGTCAATTCACGTATAGCTCTACTTAGACGTATAATACGGTATTTACCATTAAGTACTAGACGAACATATTATAATGCATATATACTTCCCCATTTGGACTATTGTTGTAGTGCATGGGGAACTAGTGTAAATATAAATAAGTTATTCAAATTGCACAAACGCACAGTGCGTGTTATGATGGGCAAGTATAATTATCCGACCAATGGACTTTTTAGATCATTACGTATTATGCCTTTACCTGATAGAATTTTATACAAAATATGTGTTTAGTTTTTAAATCCTTGAAAGGTATAGCCCCATTGTATATGACGGAAATGCTTCAATATGTCAAACAGTGTCATAGCCGTGTGACCAGAGCTAGCTCCCAAAATAAGCTTGATATCCCTAGAGCCAAACTGAATGTTTTTAAAAACACATGGTCAGTACAGGGAGCTATGGAATGGAATAAGTTGAAAACAGAAGTCAAATCTTCTGAGACACTTGTCTCTTTTAAAAGCAATTATTTAAAACAATATTTGGAAGAACTTAAATTTTTCTTGTTTTTCCTGTTAAATGTCGCAGTTGTTATATGTGGTTTTTTGTATTTTCACTTTTGAAAAATGTTTTTGTGGTTTTGTATATATTTTGTTGTAATGTCGAGGGCCCTAGGGGAGATACCAGTTTACCAGGCTACCCTCATTAAATAAAGCCAACTAAAAATAAAAAAAAACCTCTGGGGTCGTCTGCAGCATCTGGATCGAGAGGGTGATGACCGTTATCAGTGACGCATTGAAAACGCCGTTGAAGACATAACCCTCGGTGGACTCACTGAGAGTGTAAACTCTCATGCCATATCTATGCGGTTTTGCTGGATTGTAGAGAACATTCTTTATGCGGCCCGGTGGGGAATGACTCCTTTGTCGATTGCCAGTTCGCACATCGGGCGCTGGTGCATTCTGCTGTTTGCATTCACTCGATGAATGACATTTCTACTTTCAAAATTCTTTCCCATTTCTCAGTCATTTTTTTTGGCTGTATACATTGCGTTGTTACGAGCACAGTAGGGCTGTGTGCTGCAGTATAAATTTTTAAATTTTAAATTTTTATTTTTAAATTTTATTTAGTCCATCATCCAACATGTGCTAGCCCAATTACAGGATGCGGTACCCGTAACCCACTACCCCAATGAAGCACTGAAGAGTAAAGTGCCTTGCTCAAGGGCACAACACCGAGCTAGAGTCTCGAATTCACCGTTCTCCGACAGTGAATCCGCAACTCAGGATCTAACGGGACTTGAACCGGGTCTCGAACTCACCATCCTCTAATAGTAATTAAGTCTGTTACCCTAACCATTGGTCCACCGCGCCTCCTTAAAATTAATAAATATAGGGCAAAGTAAGTAAATGCCTCAATGTTTGGCAAACTAGGGTGTTCGTTGTTTACATTTAAAAGAGATAAATATCGCACTGTAGCTTGAAGTAAAAAACGTTCTCTTGACGAATTTATGACCGAAGCAAACATGGTCTGACGAATGCAGCTGGATTTCAGGTTGCCAGCAAATTCCGAATAGTCCCATCACTCAAATGGATGCTCTCATTTCGACAACTGTCGTTGGTGTCTAGGCCGATCGTTCCCTCTCATTTGCCCTTCTCCTCTGTCTAGCCTAACGATTAGTGCATCGGGTAATGAATCTTATCAGATCCTCGTCCAATATTTGCAAAAGCCATCGTCTGGCAGCGGGTGTATCGTCACTGGCTCTAGACCGATGTACTCCTGAAGGTAAAATATCGAATTACCAGTTCGTTGGTCTGTTCACGGTACCACCGTAATACTCGTTTTGTAGTATTCCCATCTACGCTCTATTTCCTGTTGCATCGTGGCTTTTCACTGCCTGAAATATACAAGCGAGAAAGAAATGAGCTTACGAACGCATTTTTGACGTCAGCGACAACAGATGACTGCCATCTAAAGTTACTTAAGTTTTCTTACAGTGTATGTTTCCTAGGCAGAGAAACAGTAACACCGCCGGTGGCAAATAACATTCACTTGCACTTTATATTTCGTATGTATTTCATGATTCTATTTAGATAAGAAATTCATGAAATGCATTTTCTCTTTCATATGTAAATAACGAACATCCTAGTTTGCCACACATTGAAGCATTTTCTCACTATGCCCTATATTTCGTGGATCGTTCTCGAGAGAACAGATCGTCCGGTTATTGATATAAACCAGGCGTTCGCGGAGAGCCGACGGTGCAGCAAGGTCACAGGAAATCTTAGTAGAAAGGAAGCCGTCGCTGCAGTGTTAAGCATGAGAAGAAAGTATCACTGAGACTAACATGTGATTGGAAATCACCCCCAAATATACCTTCTTGATATTTACCATGACACGCATGGTATCAAGTTTTGCTGCATAAGAGTGGTTTAATACGAGCTAAATAACAAAAAAGTGCAGTAACTCAAAAACAGAGCTTTCTATTCTTCCCTGATTTGTAGCCATGTTGAGTAATAGAATGCGGGCACATATTAAACGAAATCTACTCAAAATGAATGCAACAACTGGATACATGTTGTTGTATCCTACTTGAAAAAGAGAATACTCGACCCAATTTTCTCTATAAAAGCATTACTGAACTATATTCGATTTACATTCATAAGTTTGTTGTGTTTCATGAATCTTACAAAATTAATTTACATTTTCATAAGTGATTTCAATACTGGGAATAGTCGATTCAACACTTTTCTTACAGGGACAGCGAAATCGAACGCCATACTCGAACTAACATTCCTGACCACCAATCTCAAGGCTCATTGGTTCACCATCAAAAGGAGCTGCACGGTAAGCGTTTATGTTGTTATAATGTTATATAGGCCTGGTTACGTACATCCTCAGGGTGTTACGTACGTCACCATTTTAAACGAGACAAATTACCCATGGTTCAGCGTGCAAAAGTGATGAACTCGTGACCTTTGCACGATCAAAACAAACGTGATCGCGGGAATAGGAGTCGTGGTCTATGCAGATGTGTCGAAATCTTGCCATGGAGACCAAAATACGCAATACTGACAATGGTTAACTTTCCCATGACTTGAGTTTGTGCAAAACGCAAAGCTGGACGATGTGTACAACCAATACTTGTAGCCCGTTTGATAGTGGATTTAAATTTAGCGGTTGCGGGGTCACAGGTTCATGTGGAATGCAAATGAACCCGCACTGCACTATGGGGAAGAATGTTGTCATCAAAATGGCTGCCGTACGTAACAGCCTGATGAACGGGGCTACCAGAGAGTTTTCGCGCGATATCGATACTAAATGCTAGTTTGCACTCTTGAAACTTCAGCGTTGAAGGCAAGAGGTATTTCGATATTGGTGTAGATCTTTTATTTGACTGTAAACCCCGTATTTTATTGGATTTTCATTCCGGAGGTCAAAACCGTGTCAAACCTTCCAATCTCTTTCTATGCATGTACACCGGCAACTCCTGACACCTGTGGCTATAGCTAGATCTTTATGCTACATCTATAACTTAAGCTTAAAAACAGGTGTGTTTCCAGATGTGTGGAAGGGAGCAAAGGTTACCCCTTTGCACAAGTCTGGATCCTTATAAGATCGTGGAAACTATAGGCCTGTTTCAGTACTCCCAGTCCTTTCAAAGATATTTGAGAAATACGTTCATAGTCATTTATACGGCTTCTTAAAACATATGCTTAATGAATCACAGTCAGGTTTTCGAAAAGGTTTCTCATGTGAGACAGTTTTATGTAAAATGGTTCAAACCTGGTCTCAGGCTATGGATAATGCTGATCTAAATGGTGTAATTTTAATAGATTTACGCAAAGCTTTTGACCTGGTTAACCATGATGTGCTTCTTAAAAGCTTGAAATCTATAATTGTGATATAACATCCATAAACTGGTTTCATTCATATCTCTCAAATAGGAAACAAGATGTGTGTTTTCAAGTTCAAATTTCTAATGCTTTACCGATATCTACTGGGGTTCCTCAAGGTACATACTTGGACCCCTTTTTTCATATTGTTTATTAATGATTTACCTTTACCTGTCAACAACACCATTGAAATGTATGCCGATGATTCTACAATCATGGCAAAAGGAAAGAACCTGGCAGAAATTGAAAAAAACACTGAATGATGATCTTGAATCAGTAAGACATTGGTGTATGCAAAATAGAATGGTTATAAATACAAGTAAAAGAAAGACCATGCTTATGACCACACATCAGAGATTGTCACGTCTACCAAGAAATGTTCTTCATTGTAAACTTGGTCAGAATATTTTAGAGTCTGTAAATGAAGAAAGACTTCTGGGAATAGTGGCAGATCAACACTAGAACTAAAAGTCAAACACTGATTCAATTTATAAAAAGGTTAATTTACGTATAGCTCTACTTAGACGTATAATACGGTATTTACCATTAAGTACTAGACGAACATATTATAATGCATATATACTTCCCCATTTGGACTATTGTTGTAGTGCATGGGGAACTAGTGTAAATATAAATAAGTTATTCAAATTACAGAAACGCGCTTTGCGTGTTATGATGGGCACTAAGTATAATTATCTGACCAATGGACTTTTTAGATCATTAACACATTATGCCTTTACCTGATAGAATTTTATACAAAAATATGTGTTTAGTTTTTAAATCCTTGAAAGGTATAGCCCCATTGTATATGACGGAATGCTTCAATATGTCAATCATTGGACTTTCATAATGTACAGAACACGATTAGGACGAATTCCACGGCCTACTATCCGCCCTGCACGTCGACACATCACGCATCCACATCTTCTATCCGGATTTCGACCCATTCAATGACCAACTCTTTCAACATTGGTAGGAATGAGACCTGGCGCCAGCAGATTAGTTGCTGTTTGGGGACGTTGCCGTGATGAGAAATTACCGATCAGCTGTTTTGCTACTTGGGTGCGAAACATGAGCTGACGTCTGTATCTCGATCCACTTTGGCCATATCCATGAACTGATGCCACGTTGTGGAAAGCGTTCATGACTGTCTTGTTCAGGTCATGGTAAAACACAGATCTATGCCATCGTGACGATGATCGACCCGGCGTGTAGTAAGCCAGCTGTTCATCAATCAAGTCCACACCTCTGAAGTACTGATTATACATTACGGCAACGTTCCGGCATATTATTGCAATTTGTTCAAAACACCGACGCCTCAGTTGCTTTCCGTTCGGTCTATGTGCACTGACTGCCGTACTCATAAATTTCACCATTTTTGTGTCTTTCCAGGCTCACACTGTCATTCTGCTGTCTTTAAATACTGAGAAACTACCACGTTGCCATCGCTCTCTGTCGTCAGTATCAGGCGGTACAACGTGTGAATCATAGTTCTCGGCATTTTTTATTTCATCGGGTAAACCTAAGGTATTCATCTTGCAGGTTCCTGTGGCAGCAATATTGTGCACGTCATTATGAAAAAAAACAACGGGGCAGAAGTGTAATATGAGTCCATAATGACATGATGTCCAACTCATAGTAAGGTCGAATCAGCCAGTTAACAACTTGCCCATGCTTGTTTCCCCTGATAACTGTTGTGCAACTACCATTGTTATCCAATGCTGGCGCTCATAAATATTACAGCAATACAAATGATGATAACCAATCGGGACTTGCAAGGAAACTGCCATGTGGATTAAAGATCTGCCATTTGAATGTGCAAGGCTTGCACGAGGGAAAGCTTGACCAATTAAAACATGGGTATCTGGACAACCCTGAGAGAGACGTTGACATCATGTGTATATCAGAATCCTTGTTGAACGATTAGTAATGCCAGCTTATTGATTCCAGGATATAATCCTACTTTGCGGAAAGATCGGCAAATAGGTAAACAGCGTGGTTGGGTTGCTGCCTACATTCAGACAACAATACCTCACAAGATTAGAGACGACTTTCATGAACCAGAATTAGAGACGTTATGGATAGAAGTAACATATCCAAATTCACCGGGAATTATTATTGGGGTGGTGTATAGGCCACAGTTCCAAATATTATCATGGTGGATCCCAAAATTTGAGATTTTACTCGAAAAAGTTTATGCCGAAAATAAAGAATTGATCATTCTTGGGATTTTAATGTTAACCTACTGGAAGAGGGTCAACACTGTGATTTTCGTGAACTTATGTCATCTTTTCAGTTGGATCAACTTATTACCCAACCAACCAGAGTAACTGATCATTCAGCATCAATGTTAGATCATATTTATGTAAGTAATGCTGAGTATGTTTGTTGCATCAACATACCTATTTTAGGAATGAGCGATCATTATCCTACCATCATAATCAGGAAAAGAAATGTAGCCTGAAAAGATACTTCAATCAATTAAATATCGCTGCTACAAAAATTTTGATGAAACAAATTTTATCAGGGAGCTTGATGAGCTCCCATGGTCAGTTTGGAAGTGTTCGATGACCCAAATGATTATTTAGAAAGTTGGTATGAAATGTATATTGGTGTGTTGGATAAATATGCTCCGTGGCGAGAAAAACGTGTCAAGAAAACAGTGCAACCAGAATGGTTGTCTGATGATATTTTGAATACCATTGACACTAGAGATAGATTTAAGGCATGGAAAATCATACTGAATATAAAATCTGGAGACAGAAAGTTAATAAAATGGTTAAAAAGGCTAACATTGATTACTACCGATCGCTCATAGAGGAAAACAATACAAATACTAAAGAGCTATGGAAGTACATGTCTGATCTGGTGCCCACAAAGCCAAACACTTGCCCCGCTTCATTGAAAGTAGAGGGATCAGATATTACAGATCCAATGGTAATAGCAAATTCCTTCAATAAGTTTTTCACAGATATAGTGAATCAGTTTACTACAGATTTTACAGATTCAGAAACAAATTTTACAAAACTTAGAATCATGTTCATGACACTTTGGGTACAGATGTGAGTTTTAAAATCCTTCCAGTTAGCGAGGAATTTGTGTTAAAAGAATTATCAAGTTTAAATACAGCTAAAGCTACTGGACTTGATCAGATAAGTCCTAAGATTCTTAAATTATCATCGAACGCTATAGCTAGATCTTTATGCTACATCTATAACTTAAGCTTAAAAACAGGTGTGTTTCCAGATGTGTGGAAGGGAGCAAAGGTTACCCCTTTGCACAAGTCTGGATCCTTACAAGATCGTGGAAACTACAGGCCTGTTTCAGTACTCCCGGTCCTTTCAAAGATATTTGAGAAGTATGTTCATAGTCATTTATACGGGTTCTTAAAACATATGGTTAATGAATCACAGTCAGGTTTTCGAAAAGGTTTCTCATATGAGACAGTTTTATGTAAAGTGGTTCAAACCTGGTCTCAGACTATGGATAATGCTGATCTAAATGGTGTAATTTTTTATAGATTTACGCAAAGCTTTTGACCTGGTGAACCATGATGTGCTTCTTAAAAAGCTTGAAATCTATAATTGTGATATAACATCCATAAACTGGTTTCATTCATATCTCTCAAATAGGAAACAAGATGTGTGTTTTGAAGTTCAAATTTCTGATGCTTTACCGATATCTACTGGGGTTCCTCAAGGTAGCATACTTGGACCCCTTTTTTCATATTGTTTATTAATGATTTACCTTTAGCTGTCAACAACACCATTGAAATGTATGCCGATGATTCTACAATCATGGCAAAAGGAAAGAACCAGGCAGAAATTGAAAAAAAACACTCAATGATGATCTTGAATCAGTAAGACATTGGTGTATGCAAAATAGAATGGTTATAAATACAGGTAAAAGAAAGACCATGCTTATGACCACACATCAGAGATTGTCACGTCTACCAAGAAATGTTCTTCATTGTAAACTTGGTCAGAATATTTTAGAGTCTGTAAATGAAGAAAGACTTCTGGGAATAGTGGTAGATCAACACTTGAACTGGAAATCAAATACTGATTCAATTTATAAAAAGGTAATTCACGTATAGCTCTACTCAGACGTATAATACGGTATTTACCATTAAGTACTAGACGAACATATTATAATGCATATATACTTCCCCATTTGGACTATTGTTGTAGTGCATGGGGAACTAGTGTAAATATAAATAAGTTATTCAAATTACAGAAACGCACAGTGTGTGTTATGATGGGCAATAAGTATAATTATCCGACCAATGGACTTTTTAGATCATTACGTATTATGCCTTTACCTGATAGAATTTTATACAAAATATGTGCTTAGTTTTTAAATCCTTGAAAGGTATAGCCCCATTGTATATGACGGAAATGCTTCAATATGTCAACAGTGTCATAGCCGTGTGACCAGAGCTAGCTCCCAAAATAAGCTTGATATCCCTAGAGCCAAACTGAATGTTTTTAAAAACACATGGTCAGTACAGGGAGCTATGGAATGGAATAAGTTGAAAACAGAAGTCAAATCTTCTGAGACACTTGTCTCTTTTAAAAGCAATTATTTAAAACAATATTGGGAAGAATTTAAATTTTTCTTGTTTTTCCTGTTAAATGTCGCAGTTGTTATATGTGGTTATTTGTATTTTCACTTTTGAAAATTGTTTTTGTGGTGGGGAGATACCAGTTTACCAGGCTACCCTCATTAAATAAAGCCAAATAAAAAAAAACCTCTGGGGTCGTCTGCAGCAGCTGGATCGAGAGGGTGATGACCGTTATCAGTGACGCATTGAAAACGCCGTTGAAGACATAACCCTTGGTGGACTCACTGAGAGTGTAAACTCTCATGCCATATCTATGCGGTTTTGCTGGATTGTAGAGAACATTCTTTATGCGGCCCCGTGGGGAATGACTCCTTTGTCGATTGCCAGTTCGCACATCGGGCGCTGGTGCATTCTGCTGTTTGCATTCACTCGATGAATGACATTTCGTACTTTCAAAATTCTTTCCCATTTCTCAGTCATTTTTTTGGCTGTATACATTGCGTTGTTACGAGCACAGTAGGGCTGTGTGCTGCAGTATAAATTTTAAATTTTAAATTTTTATTTTTAAATTTTATTTAGTCCATCATCCAACGGGTGCTAGCCAATTACAGGATGCGGTACCCGTAACCCACTACCCCAATGAAGCACTGAAGAGTAAGTGCTTGCTCAAGGGCACAACACCGAGCTAGAGTCTCGAATTCACCGTTCTCCGACAGTGAATCCGCAACTCAGGATCTAACGGGACTTGAACCGGGTCTCGAACTCACCATCCCCTAATAGTAATTAAGTCTGTTACCCTAACCATTGGTCCACTGTGCCTCCTTTAAATTAATAATATAGGGCAAAGTGAGTAATGCCTCAATGTTTGGCAAACTAGGGTGTTCGTTGTTTACATTTAAAAGAGATAAATATCGCACTGTAGCTGGAAGTAAAAAACGTTCTCTTGACGAAATTATGACCGAAGCAAACATGGTCTGACGAATGCAGCTGGATTTCAGGTTGCCAGCAAATTCCGAATAGTCTCATCACTCAAATGGATGCTCTCATTTCGACAACTGTCGTGGTGTCTAGGCCGATCGTTCCCTCTCATTTGCCCTTCTCCTCTGTCTAGCCTAACGATTAGTGCATCGGGTAATGAATCTTATCAGATCCTCGTCCAATATTTGCAAAAGCCATCGTCTGGCAGCGGGTGTATCGTCACTGGCTCTAGACCGATGAACTCCTGAAGGTAAAATATCGGAATTACCAGTTCGTTGGTCTGTTCACGGTACCACCGGTAATACTCGTTTCGTAGTATTCCCATCTACGCTCTATTTCCTGTTGCATCGTGGCTTTTCACTGCCTGAAATATACAAGCGAGAAAGAGATGAGCTTACGAACGCATTTTTGACGTCAGCGACAACAGATGACTGCCATCTAAAATTACTTAAGTTTTCTTACAGTGTATGTTTCCTAGGCAGAGAAACAGTAAACACCGCCGGTGACAAATAACATTCGCTTGCACTTTATATTTCTATGTATTTCATGATTCTATTTAGATAAGAAATTCATGAAATGCATTTTCTCTTTCATGTGTAAATAACAGACACCCTAGTTTGCCACACACCTTGAGGCATTTTCTCACTTTGCCCTATATTTCGTGGATCGTTCTCGAGAGAACAGATCGTCCGGTTGTTGATATATACCAGGCGTTCTCGGAGATCCGATGGGGCATCAGGGTCACAGCAAATCTTAGTAGAAAGGAAGCCGTCGCCGCAGTGTTAAGCATGAGAAGAAAGTATCACTGAGACTAACATGTAATTGGAAATCACCCCCAAATATACCTTCTTGATATTTACCATGACACGCATGGTATCAAGTTTTGCTGCATAAGAGTGGTTTAATAAGAGCTAAATAACAAAAAAGTGCAGTAACTCAAAAACAGAGCTTTCTATTCTTCCCTGATTTGTAGCCATGTTGAGTAATAAATGCGGGCACATATTAAACGAAATCTACTCAAAATGAATGCAACAACTGGATACATGTTGTTGTATCCTACTTGCACATGGTGTTCATCATTAAAAAAGAGATTAGTTCCTGATGATCTTTAACCTTGCCATTGCTGAGAGAAATACTCGACCAAATTTTCTCTATAAAAGCATTACTGAACTATATTCGATTTACATTCATAAGTTTGTTGTGTTTCATGAATCTTACAAAATTAATTCACATTTTCATAAGTGATTTCAATACTGGGAATAAGTCGATTTAACACTTTTCTTACAGGGACAGGGAAATCGAACGCCATACTCGAACTAACATTCCTGACTACCAATCTCAAGGCTTATTTGGTTCGCCATCAAAAGGAGCTGTACGGTAAGCGTTTTATGTTGTTATAATGTTATATAGGCCTCATCCCTTGGTGTTGTGCCAGAGTTGAAGATTAGAAATTTAATTGCCATCTGAAGATGCATAGTCGGGACGCCTACATAGTCAATGATAATATTAATTCACTATCAGTATTAGAAAGAATAAAACAGAATTGTTACATGCTTTATACATTAGTTGGATCTCAGCGCATTGCACAAACAATACATTCAAAACACCCAATTGTAATACTGGTTACACACTGATGCGCGTAGTTCGCTTGGTCAGACCAGGGCAGGTATAGATTTTGTGTATAATTTGTCAAAAAACAGGACGGTTCCAACTTTTGCGTTCGCTCCAAACATGGACAAATTAGTTTCAAATGAACAAATGATAGTTGGTCATTATATTTAAAGGCGACAATACTAGATCAAAATGTTGATTTTGGTAAAATTTCGTGTCAAAAGTCTATTTTATTTGATGCCATTTATACAGTTTTCGGCCGTGTCGATTTTGACCCTTCATTTAAAGCTTACACACAGCCCCCTCCATCTGTGTAGATTTCCATAATGGAACATTCCACATTAGCCTCCAGAGACACGTAGGCAGTTTTGTGTTTGGCCCGGCTCATTGGCAAAATGCTGGCTATGCTTATCAGTGGGACAGTGTACGGATTTGAGGCCCGTTTTCAAAGTTTGAGAAGTCATTACCAGATCTGATCTTTATGTATTAGACTAAACTTTTCACAGGTTAAATTATGTTTAGTATGTAAAGCCATGAGCTTCTTACTTCTTTATTATTTTATTATTTTATTTAATCATACTCATAATACGGACATATAAAAATGATACAACTGTAATCCAGTGTGTTCCGAACACATTTGGCACGTCACTGCCATCACTATTAGAAATCGTTCTGTAGGTAAAGGTCGGAGTTGTGCTTTATCATTATCTATCAGCTGATAGAGCTTTTTTATATTTTTTATTGTAATACAGTTTTAGTCCGGGAAGCAAACCATTCGGTCGTGAACAAGACATTTTGGAAAGACGTTGGAATCTGAAGACAATTACAGCAGTAAAGAAGTATATTGACAGAGTGGAATTTGCTAAAAGGGAAAGGTAGTGAGCTTTTTGGCATTTTTGCCTGGGGGTATGATAGATGATACCTTTAGTGCCCTGTTGGTAGAGCACAATGTATTGAAGGAGGTGAATTGTCCTGCATCGTTACTTGAAAAGATCACGCCACCACAATGTTGGTTTGACACATTTGTTGTTGTTTTATCTGGAGACAAGGCGTACACTACATATCATATTTCAACTACAGACATTCAAACAACTACAGAATATGGTAATACTTGTATTCTGGCCTAGGATAAAGATACGTGAGTGAACACATGTTCAGTTGCCCTTCTTTTTATAAAAATTGGGAACAAAGAACAGAATATACTTTCTCATATTTCAACCCTTGTCTCTCAAAATAATTGTATGAATGAATCACGGAGAGTAAAAGATAAGTTCTTGCATGCATTTCTGTTTTAGATAAGCAATCAATAATCATATGATTATCGGTAGTTATGGCTTGAATATTTTGATCTTGACGTCAATGTTTTCTGACCCTGAATGGCAGTAATAGTAGGTGTATTGCAAACAAATTGAAGGAGATGAGCTTACATTTTCAGATTAAAACAACATTATCATGCTCTCGAATTATTCAAAAATTAATTCCAATCGTGTTCATGATTTTGTTTACCTCTTGTCCGATAGCACATATATGAAATATTGATATTGACATAGGGATATTGTAAGTGTTTAAAGCTTGGCATTTATTTAATGAATTAAGATTTTGAAACACAAGCGGCTGTTAGCAAGGCATCTATCCTTCGTTACATTAATAAACTGTAACTGACAGCTTTTTATTCCTGTCAATTGTTTTTAATATCGTTGTAAACATTTGTGGTATAAATTCTTCATCAAAACAATATTAAATCCACCAGTGACTTAGAATTAAACTTTATGATAAAAGCTGTGGAACTTGCATTTGTGCATTCTGCTGTAAGATATATTTGAAGATTATTGAATTTTGATATGCAATTTTGTGTGGCCCTTGTAGTTATATTTCAAGTATTCGCTTACTAATAATTTCATACTCATATTTGTTTGAAGTACGTTTATATCTTTTCAAGTGGGTATTTTTGGTTATTAAGGCATAAATGTGCATGCTATCAATTACCTTTAAAGTATCGTGTAATATATTTAACAAGCATCTCTGTAAATTCAAATTGACTGTGTAGGCCTAGGTTTTACTTCCTCAAAACGTGTCGAAAATATGAAGACACTTGCATATGTTAGTTGTTATCCAGTTATCTTCCACAATAAAAACTTCTCCAAAACATCTCGAAACTTTGGAGTTACTTCCGTGTTGTTATGCTGTCCAACGTTCAAATTCGAATTGTTGTGGGGTATTGCGCTCACATGTATTTAAAATACTAATTATGATCATGATTTTAATTATAACAAAATCCCTTAGTGATATGGTCTTTTCCCATAATTTGGATTATTGTTTCAGAGAGAAAAATCCCATCTTCAAGTGTAGGTGGGATGCACAACTACATACTAAAGTGACATTGTCATTATATTTAAAATATTACATCATTAGATACATTATCACTGTATCTGTTTGTAACTTTTGTTTCCGCAATCTGTATTTGAAGTTTCATTACTCAAGCACAATTGTTATCTCTTACCATTGACGTTAGTGTGTAATTAAATCGTAAAGCACCATATAAGCAACATTTTGTTGGATTACTGTAAACCAATCATATTGTATAAATGTATAAATGTTGTCACCGTCAATAATGTGAAGATAAAGGAGTTGCCAGTCATATCTGAACAAGCGATAGTCTTCAATTATTTTGTTAATTCCTTATGTAGATTGAAGGGTTTTATGTAGCCTGAAAAATATATAAAAAATATAAGTTTGCTGCATCTCAGCCAGGCTTAGCAATATCACTTGCAAAGTAAGAACAAATTTTATTTAGATGTCAAGTAAAACTACACACATATTAAAATGATAGTGGTGAATATCAAGGGGGTCAGTCCAACCACAATCCACATGTGGAATTTGCAGCGGGTACTTGTAGACAGTGGATACATGAGGTGTGAAAAGTAGTTGACAAGACCCATCTGCTATTATTAAATAGATGTCCTTTCTCTTACGTCTCCGACGTATACGGACGACCTTCATCAGAGGCTTTCAAGACACAATGGTAACCAGATATGAACTGAAATGCTCACGTATATATTGCAGTTATGTGTAAATTTGAACCTTTGCCACATGTTTGCAACTTCATTGAAAGTATTATGATCAACATAATGAACAATAATCACCGCCGATTAATTCTAAAAGGTCATGAAGTATACAAATATGTAATTACCTGAAATAAAAATATTAAAGTTCTTTGACTGCTGTCATTGTATCACCACTTTATATAGCAAGTGTAATTACCATTGGCCAAGTCCTTCAAGCCATATATGCCGAGCTGTGAAAGCTCATTAGGTATGCAAATTATAAATTAGCTGACATGAAAATGTGAAATGACTTTTGATATTGTTTTAACCTGGTATAATCATCAAAGTACATAGCATGTTTTGCCAACTTTGATCAAGTAAATCTCGGTATATATCCCTAATAAGCAAAGTTCATTGAATATGTAAATTAGGAATTGGCTTAAGTAAAAATGCTTAATGATTTTCAATAATGTTGTATCATGGTATATGCAATAAAAGTAGCAACTTCTGTCAACTTCGGTCAAGTCGATTCAGATATATATCCCTAATTAGGAAAGTTCATTAAATATGCAAATTAGGAATTGGCTGAAGAGAAAATGCTTAATGACTTTCAATAATATTGTATTATAGTGTCTTTAATGTACATAGCAAGTTTCATCAATTTTGATCAAGTCAATTCAGATAAATATCCCAAATTATGAAAATTCATCTAATATGCAAATTAGGAATTGGCTGAAGTAAAAATATGTCTTTTGACTTTCAATAATGTTATATCACAGTATCTTTGATGTATATAGCAAGTTTCAACAACTACAATCAAGTTAATTCAGATATATATCCCTAATTGGGAAAGTTTATTAAATATGCAAATTTGGAATTGGCTGAAGGAAAAATGCTTAATGACTTTCAAAAATGTTGTATCATAGTAGCTTCAATACATGTAGAAAGATTCATCAACTTTGGTGCAGTCAATTCAAATATATATCCCTAATTAGCAAAGTTCATTAAATATGTAAATTAGGAATTGGCTGCTGTTAAAACGCTTAATGACTTTCAATAATGTTAAATCATAGTATCTTTAATATACATGCCAAGTTTGGTCGATTTTGATTGAGTCAAATCAGACATATATCCCTAATTAGGAAAATTATTCAATATGCAAATTAGCAACTATCTTTCATGTCACCCCTTAATGGTTCCCACTGCTGATATATCTTGGTGTGATCAACATTTGTAGCAAATCTCATCAAATTGTGTGTAGTCGTCTTTAATGTATATCCGTTTTTTCTAAAATCATTAATTATGCAAATGAGCAAAAAGTATGCAAGCCGCGCCCACCAAAAACTAATCAGTTCTTGCCATTTGCTAACTGAATCTATGCACCAGATTTGATTCTGATCTGATAAGCCGTTTTTGAGATATCGGACTAACAGACAGACAGACAGACACACAGACAGACAGACAGACAGACAGACAGACATCGCTGCGACATATGCCCACGTGTGTAAACACGTGAGCAAAAAATGTGACAACTCTAAAGAAAGAACCAACAAAAACTGAAATAGCTGAAAACGTCAACGAAGTTGATTGGGAAAATTTAACAATGCAATATATTGAAAGGTGGATAGTGTAATTCCTAAAATAAACCATAAAGAAGCTTACTAGTTTGTGGGGCATCATTTTGCAAGTGGTATAGCCACAAGCTCATGACGTCAAAGATGTGCGTACGTATTGAAATGAGGTCAAAGGTTACATTCTAAAAGGGGAGATAAATTATTTTGGGTCAAGAGTTAGGAATGGGGGCGTGGAAACTTAAGGGTGAAATGATTGAAAGGAAGGGTCCCAATTTTTGCAATCTTCACTACTTTGCCTCCTCTTTTTGTAGTATCATATTACCGTATCCACGTCGTCTTCAGCCACACTGATACCTATGTGGAAGCAACGATTGATTAAGAGAGAAGTGTAAGTTTTTTAGTTACACATTTTTACACAACAAACCAATACCGCTACCGGGCTCGAACCCAGCACGTCCAGCATGAGAAGCACTACTTATAGCATGTACTTCACGAGAACAAGTTGCGCGAAAGGGATGCAGTGTTCCATATAAACGTTAGGATGATAATGCTATGCAGGAACTGATTAATTTATAATGTTCTCTTGTAATGATTTGAAAGTCTTTTGCGCATTTTCCTTCTTTCATTGAATTTATGCCTCTGCCTTGATTGCTTTATGCCTGTCCTTATTTTTCTTTGCATTGTCGTGTTTCTTGTGCAGATTTGTTATCATTTTCATATTTTTTCATATTATTTGTTGTATTTGCACAGTTAACGCATAAAATTGTCGCTTGTTTAGGATATTTTATATGTTGGAAACTTAGTGTTTGATATTTGTTTGTATTTGATATTTGTTTGTTCGTTGTGAGTTCGAACACGATTGAAACCATCGTATTATTAATGAATTTTGTCATTTGCTGCCGTTTTTGCAATACGAAAGATGTGTGTTCCGTTTTTGACACGTTACACTTTGTATAAAAGTGGTTTATCACTTAACATGTATGAAATGCAATATTTCATTGCTATTAAAGATGAAAACGTAAAGAACAATTCGTTGGATATGCCACGATAATTACATCATAAAAATTCCACCGGTCGACGAAGTGAATTAGGTAAAGAAGCAAACAAAATTCACTGCCAATATAATTATGATTTAGGGTTCATATACTGTCACTAGCACGAACTCATTTCTTCGACTAGTTTGTGTGTTCCCAGTGTCACACATCAGCGGCAGTGGCCTCCCGAGGAGTAAACTTTGACGTGACATTAGTTTTTAGACCACCCCATTTTGAAACTCGTTTAATCTTCGATAGGCATCTGTCTTCTCTAGGGTAGACATAAGTTTTGCATCGGACGACGGAGAACACGATACGAACTAATTTGGGATAATTGGATTTTCATATTTTCAAATTTCTCAAAAGTGTTAGGTGCCGTATAGCTGAATGTTGCAATATTGAAAATTACTCATAAAAACAGATTTAAAATTCTTTGAATTTAAAATGAAAAAGCATGCTAGATAAACGTCAACTTTAAGGGGTTTTTTTTAAATCATTATTTCGTGCATCAACTAATGTTCACCATGGTTTCTTATCGTAAATCTACCTGTCAATAGAAACTGAGCTTGCAGATAACAAGATAACTACGAATGCCACTCTTTTTTGTCATGTTAAATGTTGGCCCCACAGAACTAACGGTCCAAATTTCAAGTGACCAACAATAAGGATATTACTGCTGAACTGTACTGAGGTTTTAAAAACGTGTTGTGTGCCTACAACAGAAAAACTGAGAAGCCACTGACTCAAAAGGTCGAAATGACCAATGCTATACTTGATGCAAGCATTGCAGCTAACATTCACCATAGTCCTGCCTGGTCAAAGGAAGTTGAAAACACATTCAGTTAGGCTAAATATAAAGGAGGTATTGTGGCGTTGTTAAAGTTCGTAGGAGAGCAATTAACACTTTTCAACAGCACGACTACTACGATGAGATGTCAACATTCATAGTGTAGCTAAAAATTGTTACTCTGCCTGCCATTCTGCTGCATTCCTTTGGAGGGGCCTCATGGATTTGCTCATGTTTTTCCAGACTCGTTTTCTATGACATAACAAGGGTCTATACACTCAACGTCAGCTAACATTCCAGGACTTTATTTACAATTGTCAAGGAATTTTAGAGGTCCAAAATATACCTTTTCAGACTTGATTTGTAAAATGCATCATTCACATTAAACACCATTTGACAAACCATTGTTATGATATCACTACTGATCAACCTGTCGATATTTAACATTGTTTGTAGATTATCCTGTTCAAGTGCTTTTGAAGACTGCATTTTGTTTTTAAGGACTTTTCCATGACTTTTAACAAGGATTTAAAATTCAACGACTTTCAAGGAGCTCATGGATTCTGATAACCGATTTGAAGTATTTTATTCAAACTTGGTACATTTAACAGACAATATTTCATGAAGTATGCAGACACATCAGTCTGCCTCATTATACCATCCAATATGTCCATAGTACCTGGCAGACATTTTGTCATATTCTTATAAATATTTTTCATATTCATATCTAAAGCCATTACTCAGACATTCTATGTCCGATTTCATTCAAACTAGGCACAAATACAATGCATAGCACATGTGTATACACAAGAAACTTCTTCTTCAGTGATATGACGAACATGGATTCATGGCTGCTGTTTTGCCATGATTTCATTGCATTCAAACTTGGCCCATACGAAACACCTAATAACACATACACATCAATTCCCCTCACCAGATGATGTAATGAAGCAAACTGATGTCCTGAGCATCTGTTTTCAAAGAGAGATGCAGGTATGATAGTATAAAATGTATGATGTCATCAAGCACTGCATAAAATCCACAAAGGCTGCCTGGAGGCAATTTACAAATTTTTTAATGTTCAGAGTACCTCCACAGAAAGGTCCATTTTCATTTTGTTCCAACTTGGCAAAATCAATTACAATTCTGGTACACAAGCTTGTCATTTATTTTGCGTCACACTCGATAGGACAAAAGGCATAATTTTTAAAGAAATATCTGAAGTTCTAAACCATATCACACCTACACTGCTGTGAAAAAACACACAATGCACCGTGGCTCACATGTACATGTCTATTTGTTTCACAATACAATTAAAGATGGCTGCTTTGAGTAAATGTATTAAAGTTTGCAAAGAGAGTTAAGTTTATGTACTGGCATACTAGCATAAAGTTGATCATGACTTGTCAACAACTATTCATCATGACTTGTCAACAACTATTCATTAATGCCTAGTTATTGGTGGCTGACCGGAAAATCCCTCCTGGCCTCAGTCGACCAAGACGAATTTCAGACAACCCATCTCCCTAAGTCAATATTTGTAAGCCCAATTTTCCGATCATTGGCACAAGAGGCCCTGGATGTCTTGGGTCATCTCGTCCCTGGCTGAGTTTTCCAGTAAGCTGTTATTGATGAGGACTATGTCATCAATTGTTTTCTGTATTTAGGGAAATATGCTGGCCAAAGACTTGTAAGAAGCTTTTGTGTATTCTTCGCTGAAGTCACTTAAACCCTTCTCTTCTGAGATTAAAAAATAACATCAAGGCTTCACAATCCTAATTACCTCTAAATTCTACAAACTTGTTCACAGAAGATGCAGAGTGGCAGAGAAGTGTCAGGTTTTAGGAATGTAAAATTCTGTTCCCAGGGTCATTCTTTTCTGATGTAATTCTATCAACGTTGTGAAATTCTGATGAACTCGTCCTCACCCTTCCTGATAATGCCTTGCAATCGCCGTGTGATGTTTTCATGGAGAACAGTATTTTGGACAAAATGGTCAATTAGGTTGTGACTTTGCATGAAGTACATCGGTAAATTTCCATTTTGCAGATATTGGAGTAGGTCATTCAGAAATGTGGTTAAATAATCACCAGTGTCTGTCCAGTATCCTGGATATTTATCCAGCATATGGAGAAACACTGTCTTTAAATAATAGGAATCTAATCTTGCCAATGGCGCATCTTTCTTACAAAATGCTTTTGCTATCTTTAGAACCTTCCTTTTCTCTTCACCAGCTCTATAAATTTTTGCCTTCTCTTGATCAGAGAAGGACACTCTCCATTTTCCAATGGCGCCCTCTGAAGTGTCATACTTGTTTGGCTTAGCAACATAGTACCTGAAACACAACAAGTGAATTTTACATTAGTGTTTAAAGTTGGTTAAGAAGTCTCCAGCTGATGACTTATGCAGAGTTTTGCATTTACAAAGCACCCTAATATGTTTGCAACTAGCACAGATCAAAATGAGCTGAGGATCCCTAAGAAGCCGCTTAATAATCTTGCAGGACAATTTTCAGTACAACTACCAAATAAATTAGGGTTTGCATGGAAGGTACCAGTACTCAGACAGCCTGGAAATCCCCGCCAATCTCAAACATGTTTTTTTTGTTTCTGTATTCCAATTTAAGCTACCGGTATATGTTGTGAATGGCAAAAATTGTATGGAGCAATTTATAGAGCTGTATTAGATTCACAATATGCTGTAAGTCTCTGACCATCATATCTTTTATTGCAACAGATCACCAGTAATTCATAATGAACTTGTACTTTAAACCCCGGGTTCCAGATTGCCTTGTCAACCTTGTATGCATTTAAATGTATTTAATTTGTCTCTCAGCTTAGAGGAAAAGCCAAAATTAGGCAAATAATTTCATAACTGATTTAATTACCTCATGATTAGCATTTGCAGTCAAAATGAGCGGTTGGAAATTTCTCCATTTGAAAACTTTCATAATACCGTAGTATTTCTGGTTTACCTGTCTCCGTCCTTGACAGCTGGGACCAAATCAATCTTCAAGTGCTGTTGACTGTAATCAGTGTCTCTGTACTTTGCCATGACTTTCATGGCTGGCCCATCTTTTCCAATCCACACTTCCATGTCATCAAAACCAATTGAATTTACAGCTCTCTGCAGAACACTATGGAAACCATTCATAACTTTTTGTGAATGCAATATATAGCCATCTCCTCTCATTTCAGAAAATGGAGAACTTTCTTCCGCTGAACACAAAATCTATATGCTGTTTTATCCTCGCTGGAAGATGATCCAAAAAGGGAAAATAGAAGGGAAAGTCCCCAACTTGACCTTTTGAGGTGATGGCTCATATCAAAGGGCAGCATGATATCAAATTCATCTGGTTTACAGACTTTGAGATCTTCATACGAACTTCCGGTATACTTCCAGTTCTGGTCCAAGGCCACTTTGTACCTTTCTCTCAGCAATGTTGTAAGTTTGGGTTTCAAAGTGCGCTCAATTTTCTCAACCACGGTCTTTGCTCTTTCCATACGGCTCTCGGAAATCTCTACATCATTGGCATAAAACTCATCCATGGCTGTATGCAACTATTAAAATTAGATAAAAGTGTACAATTTAAATAATACAATAATATGAAAATATATATGCCTGCTAAATTGCTCTTTTGATAAAAAGAAAATGAGTTGTCCATGTAACATGAACAAACTCTTTATAAGAATATTTAAATATGCTCACAGAAACTTCTCTCTTGTTTCAGTGTTGCAGCTGGGAATTTTAAATCAGGGGACACTGTATCCCATTACTGCTTACTTTGGGCGACATTTTGCACATTTTGGGGACAACATGCGTCAGTTGTCTATACAATTTTGCATTATTTTGTAACAAATTAGTTGCACTGAATAAAATTCAAGCTAACAGGAACGTGTCACTATGCTGGAATTTCAGGCATTTGTAGTAGTGTACCATATCTGCTATCAATTAGAGTTCAGACGGGCAAAAGTCAAGCAACTTATGATATCAAATGCAGCGTTTTAATTACTTTGAATCATAGCTAGCTCTGAAAGCATGTAAGTGAAATCCTCAAAATAATTATGCAAAACGAAGGTCATCGTCAGACACATATTGTACTTGTAGACTACACCCAACACAGTTGGTCCATGAGTGCACCGAGGTGACTCGCAGTACGCAAGAATGCGGGACAACATATTCCAATCACGATTCCTCCAGCTCCCCCCCCCCCCCCCCCCCCCTTTATTTGCGAATGCAGCCTAGGCCTTCCGTCGTCGGATTTGTTGGGATTCCTGGAAGGATTTGTCTCAACTGGACATAAGAGGGGTCAGGGTGCTTCGTTACCTTTCGGACTTGAGAAACTTCAAATTGAGATAAATATGAACATTGTGTCGAACGGACAAATCTACAGAACAAGTTGTGTGTGAAATGTATGGGGTGAGAACACCGCCAAAATTATCTTGAAATCTTTAATGATGAGATAAGTTTAAATAAAGATTTCAAGATAATTTTGGCGGTGTTCTCACCCCATACAAATGTGGGTATGGTAATTAGGCTAAGCCTACACTGATTGTCGAAACTGGAGTATGAAGCAGCAGCCACGGACTTATAGAGGCTGCATGACATGTGAGCTTACCTTTGATTTTGAAGCACCCATTTTCAGTTATCCTTGTTTAAATCCTACGCCAGATATTGTGGGCTGAATCCACTTTGTGTCCGGTCCCCGGGTGTCGGCAACAGCTGCTACAGCAGACTCTTTCGTTTTCGTTTCGTGGAAATTTGATGTCGGAACACAGTGCACATGCGCGTAATTTCATTTCGCGGAATTCCGACTCTGCCATGTCTCTGTCTGTAGTGAGGGGATGGTGGCAAAAACGGAGACCTATGGAAATCCGGTGTAGTGTAATAACAATACACTTTATCAGGTTGGGTGGTTCTCTACCCGGCCAGCTGGACTGGCCTCACTTGAACTCACCACTGAACAGCGCAGCCAGCGGCACAACTAGGGCAGGCAAACAGTTTGTATCGATCCGAGCTTTCTATCTCTGGTCGATGGTCGATCTCGATCTGTAAATGTGAGATGCGGCGCCCCCCCCCCCCCCGAAAAAAACAAAACCAACAAAAACAAGAGTATAGGTGTATGTCAGGCAAAAAGGCGCAATTCCATGCAAAGTACCGCAGAGCGTACTGGAAAGATAACCCTGTTGTGCCTGGCCCGTTTTAATGATTTTTTAAAAGTTGTGCAGAATAGAAAGGAAGCTCAACCGATCAAATGCCATTTTATCTTGATATTGCGACATATGCGAGGCCACATCTCTGTTTGGCTATGTTTTTCTAAAAGGATTCTCACACAAATTCCTTTTCGAAGATTCAAAATAACGACAACAGTAGAATAACATATTCTTTCATTTCTGCAAGTAAAAGGCGCAATGCCTATGTGGTGAGCATGTTTCTGCCGTTGGCTGCGCTGTGCTGAGGGGCAACAAACTTTTCTCTACTACTATACAGAGCAATATGCTGGAACATGCATACACTTTAATAGCTGTACTACTACTACTGTTATTAGGTGAGATTAAAAGTCCAAGAGAGAGGGGATGGGGACATCAAGTGTAGCCTGGACAGTTCACACCATAAATTTTGCAATTTTCTGTTGATTGGAGGGGTCAAATTTTGTCAAACGTCTACAATTTTGGCCAGATACCTATGTATTTTCTTTTTGAGGTTATACATGCAAGAGTGAATACTGGGGATCTAAAGTAAACATTCTGTCAACAATGTCTTGGTCCAAAGTCGAAAGCGGGGATTAAAATCATTTTACATATGTCTACATATCTGACCTGAGGCAGTGCATCCCCCTCCCCCTCCCTGCATTAGGAACTCTTTGGAGATACTGACATGATAAAACATAAAAGACCCCTGGCGGTAAATGTTTGCCTGGGCAAGGGGGATTTTTCGCTCTGCATTGATTGCAATGATTATGATTTGCTTTCACCTGAAAGTTCCACTCCCAACCAAATTCAACAAAAGAACAATGAAATGCAGTCATGTTGATGATCTTAGAATATCAGTAAGACTTATTGATGATTTTTGCTTTGATGTTGTTGTTGAAAGTACATGTACAAGATCACGATACAGTGGGATCCTGTTAGAAAATTGTATCCCTATGAGGTAAGCCTCCATGTATAGAAAGCGTATTTGAAGATGTCATGATACAATTAAACAAGGTGATGTTGGGGAACTTTGACTGTAGCCTTCTAATTCATATATTTACGATGACAATGGTATTGTAAACAATATATGAAAAACAACAAATCTATCTGAGTGTCGTTCAGTTTTGTTTACCACCAATGATGGCTAAGGCTGTTTCTGCCCTCCATGTACATGTCACAATGGATGAGAGAACAGAAGCAGACTTTATTTGTTAGGCTTCCCAGGGCTGCATAGCGGGTACCAGTTTATGATTTTCTGTCACTCAGTCATGGTACTGCTCTGGATGTTACTCTTGTGTTCTATGTCCATTGTCACCTCTGTTGGCGAGGAGGTTGGTAGGAATTTTGGGATTTTGGTGAAGAAGTTGGTCAAACTTTGGCAACGTTTTTTATAGTACAGAGTACACAGTCAAGGAACTAGTGAAACAACGAAAATATAGAAAATGTTGGCTGAACAGCTTACGAGTATAATTTATGAACAAAGAGGAGGCCCACACACATTTAAATTGACCAATGTACTTTTAAACACTCAAACACCATGCATGCTTTGGTCCACATCCATTGTTTACAATGGTGAGAGTGGACCTGTTTACCGGGGACTAGGGTACAGGTTAAATTATAATCAATAACACGTCAGTCCAAATGTCATTTAAATGTGAAAAGTAAAATGTCACAATTTTTATTTAAAATAATGAGAAAACAATGACCACATATCTGACAATTTATGTCATTAAAAAATTCTGAAGAATTGTCATTGGATTTGATATTCACTGACTGTGTATTCATTGCACAAGATGTGCCATTGTAATGCTAACAAACAAGACTTCGTGTTGAAAATATATCTTACAATTACTTGAAGATTGCTCTCGCAAATGAAAAAAAAAACACAAAATGCTCCAGTACTTCTCAAATGATACAGTGACATTGAGTGAACTCCTGAAGGAAATGCTACAACACCATCGGTAAAGAAAGAACTAGCTCAGGTCGTAGAATTTTTTTCTGTACTCAGGAATACTATGATGGCCCTAGAATGAATGTTATCCTACTATCCACCATTGTTGACAACCATAATAAATAAGAATATCAGTCTCAACTTCCTTTTGCTGTTTAATACACATGGCTCCTTTCACCCTACAGAAACCAATATGGCTTCATTATTGAGGGTGGTATCAAAATTGGTGGTATCTGACTGTACTTGTTGTGTACCGTTATGTGTGTGTGTGTGTCTGTCACAGTACACCAATGTCATACAGGAACATATATGGTTTAAACTTACACTACAAATTTTACTGAATGAAGATACTGTTAATGATTTTTTTCATTATTTTTGTTTTGAATTTCAATAACAGTTTCTTGTTCTACTCCCGCCAGCATGTTGAGAAACTCAATATTCAGTTTGTCAACTTAGCCTGTACATGTGTGAACTACATTTTTATCATTTACAAATGAACTCTGGTCTGGACTCAAATTACGATTTAAACAACACCAGTACATTTTATATGTAGAGATGCTGTATTGGCAAGCTGGATAGTGGATGTTTGCAAACATGCTTTGGGGAGTATAACGAGAGCTTGCAATTGACACAAAAGTGAAAAAATCTTCAAAAGTTACAACTGCTGTCCCTAATTGCAGTCTATGATAACTCCATGGAATGGTTTTCACAGCATGGCTACATAAAACATTTCATTTGATGAGGACAAATTTTCTACTCCAAGTAAAGGAGTATCTACTGATGTATGTTGGTTCATTTCACTCTGTTTCATTTTTCTATTGTCAGCACCACAGATTTAGAAATGAAGCAGTTTAGACATCCCTACAAATTGAAATGGTCAATCTGTGATTTGATCACAAGGAGCAGTTAGGCTAGGAGACTGCCATCTATAGTTTGATCAAGCATATGGATGGAGGGAGCAATGCACAGCACGTAATCAGACAATGCGAGAGAATCCAGAGCCTGAATTTCGTGCAAAACCGCTCAACATCCGTAAACAAATTTCAAAATGCTCCTTGTGGGCAGTCATGTTGCATTTATCAAAGGAACTGCCAAATTCTATATTATTACACATCAACAAAGTTTTTCAAGTTTCATTACCTACATATTGCTTCAACTAAACAAGGGTCACAGGATATTTTAAAATTACTGCCAGCTGACTTCATTTCATAAATTTATGAAAAAATTCCTAATGGGCTAACCTAATGTACACACAACACATTATACTACATCATTAAAGGTATACTGTCACGTGTTCCAATTTTGCCACTGTTACCATGGAAAGAGAAAATCTAACCAAGCACAGAATTTTAAGTGGGTGTCCGAATTTTAAAAACAGCACCATTTAATGGGCATTTTGAATGCCAAGGAAAGCCCCTTTTACCATACCGTATATGGGCATATTTAGACTACAGGTGACTGTATACCTTTAACACACTGAATAAGCTGTATGTGTGCCCTGGGTATTTCAGTGTAAAAGAGAGTAGAGGGTTTTACTTTAAAGACATCCAACATATAACAATAATTCTGACACTAACAAGTCAAAGATTATCAATGACAGTGGCAATGAGAAAGCTTAACCGTACAGTGCACTTCAATGCTCATTTTGTGAGTTGCTCAACTGCGATTGAAAACTGGTCAAGACACTAATGTTCTTGGATCCATCCCAACAAGACCTCAGCTGTCTCTGCTGATGTTGAATCGCTATAAACAGTAGAGGTGTTCACAAGTAATGTTGATGTTAGAAGTCTACTGAATATGGAAAAAATAAACAATTTATCCGTAAACACAGATCACATTTTTGGAAAAAACGCATGCAAGAACACTTAAAACAACTGCATTGGCCACTGTCACTGCTTCAGTGAATACTGGAAAAGACATTGTAATGGCTCAGGCTCCACCAACAGCCACACATGCAACACTGACAACAATTTGTTAGGATTTCCAGAAGCAGAGTTCGATGTTGCAATCCTGCAGCTTAATTTATTTAGTTACACAACCTGCCACCTAGAACAGTGCTTTTTACGGCACACAGTCCATGTAGCCGACAATGAGATGCAAATGATATGCGGTCAAGGTCTCCTCAACTAACTTTCAGCTGGTTCTTCACTTTCTACTATTTTTATAGTATTTTTTACAAAGGCACAGACTTATTCTACCTGCAACTTAAAACTGATAGTGATTTGTAGCTCATTCGTTACTATTTTTCATAGTTTTTGGTAGCCGGTAACAGACACTTCGTGTTCGTGTCGGCTACATGGACGATCTGCCCTTTTTTTCAGAGCTCTGAAGCCATGTATAATTCCTTCATGGATCAGCGAGTTACTTCAGGTCACTGAAATATACACATATAACAGGATATAAGATGTATCTTGGTATATAAGTACAGCTCTTGGGGCACTACACCGGGGGTCTCCCTGGTTGGGGCAATCTATTTTTATGTTACTAAGTATAGGAAAGGATATATTTCCACAACAAAAGGATAAGCAAATTATACATTGTTATGAAAATTTATTGTGCATGTGTTTTTCAAAGTTGTGGAGAACACTGAACCCTATACATCACGGGTTTGAATTCTCCTGCGATTTACATCCCAATTGTATACTATTACAAGTAATGCAGAGTTCAAGTTAAGAAAAATTGCTTTGGTCAAGCATTATCATTATCAGTATGTACATTCAAAACTTGAAGCATTCATTAAAAGTAAAACTGTCTATTTGTAAAAATTTCATACATCTTATTTTGATGCAAATGACCAATATTTGACCCTGAAATAATTGGCGAAATGTCAGAATTTGTTGAAAGAGTATGGTTTCAGTGCACAACCCTAAGATTCTGACATTCATTTTTAACTACATTTTATTTTAAGTTGGTGTGATTGATGGCGTGTTTTATACTAAATGACACCATTCACTTGAAACAGCAAGACTGCACCGTGCTGTACCCAAACTGGGTTAAGAAAGTGTTTAGCCTAGAGGGACAAAGTCCTGCTAGTCAGAAATAAACGTTTGGTGGGCAATCATAATTTAAACTTCTCTGAAAACATTACTTTTTTATCCGTCTAGTGAGATTTGCACATATTTGCTAAGTCAAATATTGACCATTAGCGGTACAATAACACATTTAACCCTTTACCTGCCAGACAGTATCTTTTTCCACCTGCCAAGTCAGTAAAAAGCCGTATTGAGCCTAATTCAGTCTTATCTGCACCTACTTGGCTTCATACATTACAACAGCTTTAACCCATGCAAATCATGTCTACAGAATCTCTGTTTTCAGGGGCCTTTGATGTTCAATTTATTGTTAAAGAAAGCATCGTATGGGACCTGTTATGCTTCACAGCTTTAACCAACTTGACTTGATGGTGACACATGATTGGCAGGATGAGGGTTAAAAGAGGGTACTGAGGATAATGCTGTGTATTTGCATCGCATCACATAATAAAATTTAGGGCACCGAGGACAACACTTAACACAAAGTCTGGTTTGAAAAAAAATTCATTCCATTCTGAACATCAATGTATCAACCAGTTGATTCTGCTTTGAAAAACATCTGCATTATCTCAACAGATCAAAGCAATCTACATACAAGGGAAAACAAACAAATCTGTGTAGCAATTGGTAAAATCAGTCAAGGATAGCGTATCTCTGGTACTGAAACAATGACCTGTTAAATGCAAACTACAGAGAGAAAAGCTTCTCATGATTCTATCACTGTGATCTGTACAAAGTTGGTTCCCTTGTAAAAATTTGTGACGCACTGGACGACATTGCTAGATACAGTTTGACATTAACGATATCTTGAAGAAAATAAATTGATGAGAAGAAAAGATTTAAAATACTGCGTAAAATAAAATAAGACATAACCAAAGTGTGAATACCTGGTACATTAGCGTGGCAAGCTACAAGTTTGGTCCAGTTTTACAGTCCAAAGCAATATCTATATACAGATAAACTATGACCAGGATTGGCTGTCAGTATTAATGTCCACCTATCAGGAATCATCTTGAAAATATAACAGCCAATCACAATCAGTCTTTCATATTTTCAAGGGATATCACTCAGCTGGTACTTGTTGAGACTACTGCTTCAATTCCGTGTTGCTGTAGCTGTGCTCGCAAAAGGGCGTTTTCCTGTTTGTATTCTTCTACTTGCTGTCGGAGCAGTTCCGCGTCCACCGACAACCTCTCCGTTTCTTTCAGACTCTCTGCCATTCTGGCGTTGGCCGTGCGTAATTCGTGGATGTAGTCGCACGTTTTCGCCAGGATTCCTCCTTTGCTCTGTGAAGATACAGAGGCCTGATAAATATGTGAGTGGTTCTAGCATTGTAAGGATAAAATGTCACAAATAAAGGAAGTACACCGTCCTCATACACATACTACTGTCAACAAATATTGCATATGTAACAAGAACTGAAAACATGAATGGTACTGGTAAAAAAAGGAATAAAATGTAATGGAAGATGATCTTCAACCCCTTTCACCATTGTGGTTTGGTCCAAACTTATTGTCATCGATATTTAGCGTGGACCTAATTACAAGGAAAAGGGGTGAACAGGTTGAAGACTAATTGCTCTAAACAGACAAATATTTTGAAAAAAATATGACCAAAAGGATGATATGTCACAGGAATGACATTCATGATCTCTCAAACAAAATTTGGAATACATATCAGGAATAAGAAAGACACATATGCAGTACCACTCTGTCTACTAAACATTTTGGTGCACTTTTCCCAAGGTTATCTTTCTGAAAAATCAAATATTTATTTTTGCCATAAATAGTAGGCACAGGAGTTTGGATTTCAAATTTTGGTGAATTAATTGTAATTTATTTCCCTAATATAAAAAACTTTGTACGGTAACCCCTAATGTTTTCAAGTTTTCTTGAGGAAAGTTTTATCAAAAGTTTTGAATCTTTCAGGCATTTAATACAATATTAGTGGGTGGGGTTTTCCTCTAATGAAAAGTTAAATCTACCAAAATAACACATAAATTGTGTTGTCAAAGAGGAATTCTTATTCAAAATCTCCTAAAATTCAAACAGTTACAATTTTATTGGATGTCATTCTGTGAATTAATCCCTTCCTTAAAACTCCAGTACATGTAGCTTTTGATGTATTTTCCTAGAACATTTTCCTGTTTGTAACAGAGTTTCTTCTTCCACTTCAAAAATCATGTCAAAAAGTGTTGCATTCAGCTTGCCAATGCTCTCTGTAGCATGAACCATTATTGTCCAAACTGAGTTTTGATAAATGAATTTACGGCTTAACTAGCATTCAGTTATCGACAAACATTGCAAAGTCACATACACCACATAATATTGATAAGGCTAACACTTTCTTGTCTCCATCAACATAATTTGTAGTGAAGAAAACCGAAAGTGTTCTTGTTTTCTGGAATAAAAATACTGGTAGTATATCAAATGTTACCCTGTTACTGTCTGTCTAACCTAGAAAATATTTTGGTGACAAAAAATCATCAAAAATTACAGCTACTGCTACTGGCCTTTTAAACTTTACTGCTGGGTGGAATTGAAAAGATCATAATAAACTCACCTGTCCCTGTTTGGAATGATCCTGAGCACATTCTGGTACAATTTTTGAAAGTTTGACAATCCAGTTGTTAATTTTATCTCTCCTTCGCCTCTCTACCTCATTGTGAGTAGCTCGCCTCCTTTCATCCCTGGCTGTCCTCGGTCCATCTATCTTACCTCTGAAATACAGCAAAAAACAATAATTTGTTTAAAAATGCATTGATAATACTTTTAGAAGGGAAGTGTTTCAACATGCTTTGGGAGTATAACAAGAAACTGTAGTTGACATACAAAACAAAAATAGTTAAAAAAATCCCTTAAGGTTACAAGCTACTGTTACTGTCCTGTAATATTGAGACAGCAAGCAGAAGATACACTATGCAAGTGCTCTATACTGATATTGTTAATGTAATATACAGGGTCCACATACTCTCAAAGCCACTTAAAATTTAAGGACTTTTTTTCATCGATGTAACAGGACTTGTTAAGGTCCCAAATACCATTTTCAGTGTATCACTTTTTACAGTACATCATTTTTACATATCACTGTACGTACAGTTTTCACAAATCATGACAGATCAAATGTGATTTCAAAACACTGTGGATTGGGATTTCAAAAACCAGTGAATGGCTTATCATTTTCCTGGACTTTTGAAGACTTTCCAGAAGGTTTTAAAATTCAAGGACTTTTCAGGAGCTTGCAAAACTTGACAGGTACTATAGTTTGATCAAAATAAGTGTACACACATGAATCAAATGTCATGATTAAGCAAACATTCACAACTCTATACTCTTTGGTTAAGGCTATGGATTGGAAGGATGACTTCATGGAATTGAAAATACTAGTATGCATGTGTATTCCAGGACACTGGGTGTGACTTACTTTATAAAAGTAAATTTCGCATTAAACGTTTTGTGATGTAGCAATGAAATTTTGGACACGGTGATATGATTGATTTACACAGTCATTTAAAGCCTCTATTGAGTTTCTACTTTACTGCATAAAACTATATTTTGTCACTCAAACCCTTGGCATCCTTCTCAAATGAAACTATCTGAATGAAACTGTAGGTGATGATGTCAATTTCCTCTATGATAAGGAAAGTTACTGGATGGAAATTTTAACTGTGTGAGTTATGCCATGTTGTTGATTGAGTGCAGGTATCTTGTGTCGTCACTACTGTTATGGTCCAAATCAAGTGCAATTGTACAAGATTTATTGCGCCAAGGACACTAATGTTTAGAAAGTGTGATATTTTTTGCCCAATTTTGAGGATTATGACAAAAGTTCAAAGGTGAAGAAATGACAATTCACACAGAGATGATAAAGGAACTGTGCAATGCAAACTACAACCCCAACCATGACTGAAGGTGCAGTGTAAGCTACCACTGTCAACTCAATGATGAAGTAACCCCCACGCCCCCACCACTGACTTGGCATGCGTCTCAAACTTGCAAAGTGTTGTCACAGCTAATATATCAAGTCTTGTTACCTAATAACAAGTAGTATTATCATCCACTATGGGAAAGAGGCAGGCAATCTCCTAACCCAAATGTATTGTCGATAAACGCAACTGCACAATATGATTGGTTCAAACATGGTTTTGTTGGAGAACAGATATTTAAACATGGCACCTTCAGTTGTGGTTTGGCTTGCAGTTGATGGGGAAGTAGCCATAGATGAATGAATCTTTGTGTCTACAAAAAAAAAATGTGCGTGAAAATATTAGTCGGGTACTTACGGACTAAATTGCTGTGTTCTTGGTGCAATGGATCTCTGTGCACCACTGGCAAGCACATCCTGTGGTGACATCATCACATAAAATTGACCAACTGAAAAAGATGTACACTTTTTTTATAAATCTGCCTCATTCTGTCTTCTTTTGGTGTCATGTCATTAAAGACATGATGAGAGGATGGTATGTGGATAAGAGTAAGATTAAGAATGAACTGGTTTCTATTTTCAGTTTATAGTTTAACCATGTGACTGCTGTTTCATATGAACATAGTCCTTTCATCATGGTTCTGGAAATGACACACCTGGTTTCACCGATAAAACCAATATTTATATATGAATGTACATAGAAAAGATTGACAGACAATATATTCCTTGTGTGATTATCTTTTTCATTCTTATACTTTGTTTGATATTTCATTCACTGGCTAGTAAAATATCAACGTTTGATATGGCTGTATTGTGTACAGGCAATCAGAAATCTTCCATGTTTTATCCCAAAGTCATCACAGAAATGTATGACTGAACTGTTCAAATGACAACAGTTCATTGAGTGAAGGGGCTCAGAAAACTGTTCCTGGATTATGCAGACCACTAACAAAAGACAGAGAACTTCAAGGAGACGATTCTGCTTGGAGATAGCCATGCAGTATTTCTATGCAACATGCACTAAGGCAATAGTGATAAACTTTGTCTAATGTAAATGCTCATTATAAACATTCAGCAATTATACATGTTCAACGACATAAAAACTGAGTTAGAAACTTACAAATTATTGTAACAACTGTAGTAAAAAACAATTGATAACAGCTGCAGCTAAATTGCTTTGTGAAAAGGTCTGAGAGTTTGAAAAGTGTCCAGACAGATTTGACATTGTACAAGCATTCTAGAACGTAGATACCGTAGCTGCAACACAGTAGCTCAAGATTTTGGCTGGGGTTGTGGGCTGGACAGCAAAACCAGGATGTTCAACCCAAAACCCAAGTCAAAACCTCAAGCTACGATTTTGTGGCTAGAACACAGTATGATGTGAAGTAATTCATATGAAATATGTTTGTATATGGAATGGCAGAGAACGGCAGACATTCGTCAATGATCATTGCTGAAAATTTTGATTGATTCAAAAATGGGAGATGTTCAAGCAGTGAATGTGTTGGAAGTCTAACATGAAATATGCAGTACACACAGAAATGCAGCTGAAATCAGAGATTTTACAAAAAGTACTACACTAGCATTCATTACATTTCACTCATTTGTTTAAAAATATTTGCTGTACTAGCTCAGCTACACAGATTTTCACATGCAACTTCTAGAACATGCAACAGACCAGGCCTAAATCACATTGATGTCAAAGCTTTCCTCTGTATATGGTGTTAGAGCCAACAGAGAAAATCATACCCTTTCACCCCTATCTGATTACATAGTGGTATCATCCCACTATGAAGAATTGGGACATTCCATAATGAAGGGGTGGAGAGGGTTATATAACCATTCAAACAAATTTAATACAATATAGACAGAAGCTTTTATCATGGACATGTATTCTGTCAAAATTCATATGCTATATTTCAAGCAACAAGACAGTTGTAACTTGTATAATTCTATCGAAAATAAACTGAATATACATAAATAAACAAAATAACAAACAAAAAGGAAAATGAATAAGTTGGAAAAACAAACAAACGCCTTACAGGCACAAAGATGTATGTTTATCATCAAGGCCTGGTCTGAGGGCTGAAACAAGCAACTAAAAGCAACTAAAAGATGAATTACCTCCCGCAGAAGCGCCTTGTGCAAGGGAGCCCTCTGTCTGTGCAGTGGTAGCATCGGAGACTTGCGTCTGTGCAGGGAAGTATGTAAATCGGGTCTCACCTGACTGGCTTTCAGGGGTAGGACTGCTTCCATTACTGAATGGACTTTGTATTACTGCTTGCTGAAAGTGTAGATGTCAAAAATATACCATGTCACATCAGAACTGCTGAGTCAGGTTTGGGCACACAGGTAAATAATGTTGGAATGATGGAATTGCATTCATGTAACATGAGTTCCCAACTCTCAGGGTATCTGAGTAAATCTTAGTACTGGGGTACTGGCCTTCACAACAACACCCTTAGTCTTCATGCGAAATGATTCGTCTTCAGATAAAATGTAGACACTTCGTGCATACCACAATCACATTTCATCCTCATTGCATCCTATATTTCACATGTAGTAACATATTTGGCCCTCACAACAGAACAGCTCTAAATTTATCATGTGATGAGTCATTTCATGAACAAAATTGTCATATATTGACTTATTGGTAGGTTTTCGTGTTGCAGCTAATTATCTCATTATGAAGTCTGAACGACAACGTATTGGCAGAGATCTTCTCCTGTGTGCCGGTACATAATGCCCTGATTTTCAGTATATATCATTACATCCATTATGAAATCACTGACATGTTCGTGATCATTTCAGATGGCTTAACTTACTACACTTTGAAGACAAGTCATCGTTGATGACACAGTCCCCACTTGTTAATGGGTATTTTGATTACAGGTCCTCAGAGAGGATAGAGTCCTCTTCATTAGGTCTGTGATAAAAATACTTTTGAATGAATTCGCTTGATACATGTCTGAGTTATGGTTCAGGACATGAAAAAAATCGTAACAAAATGGTCGCACAGTGGCCATATTGGATCGCATCACAAAAACAAATTGATGTGCATAGCTATGACATTGGTCGATGTCCTTGTACAGACTTTGAATAAATTGGTCGAAACATGCGGATATGCCTGAGAAATGGCTCTGTACATGAAAAATCGTAATAAAATGGCCGCCTGGCGGCCATATTGGATCGTATCACAAAACAGATTGACGTACATATGTATGACATAGATCAATGTCCTTGTACCAACTTTGAAAAAAATCGGTTGAGATGTGCCTGAGTTATGGCTCTGTACATGAAAAAATCGTAATAAAATGGCCGCCTGGCGGCCATTTTGGATCGTATCACAAAACAAATTGCCATGCACAGCTATGACATTTGTCAATAAGCTTGTACCAACTTTGAATAAAATCTGTTGAAACGTGCCTGAGTTATGGCTCTGTACATGAAACAAACGTAATAAAATGGCCGCCTGGCAGCCATATTGGATCATATCACAAAACAAATTGACGTGCATATCTATGACATTGGTCAATGTCCTTGTACCAACTCTGAATAAAATCGGTCGAAACATGCCTGAGTAATGGCTCTGTACATGAAAAAATCATAATAAAATGGCCGCCTGGCGGCCATTTTGGATCATATCACAAAACAAATTGATGTGCATATCTATGACATTGGTCAATGTCCTTGTACCAACTCTGAATAAAATCGGTCGAAACATGCCTGAGTAATGGCTCTGTACATGAAAAAATCGTAATAAAATGGCCGCCTGGCGGCCATATTGGATCGTATCACAAAACAAATTGATGTGCATATCTATGACATTGGTCAATGTCCTTGTACCAACTCTGAATAAAATCGGTCGAAACATGCCTGAGTAATGGCTCTGTACATGAAAAATCGTAATAAAATGGCCGCCTGGCGGCCATATTGGATCGTATCACAAAACAAATTGACGTGCATCTGTATGACATCGGTCAATGTCCTTGTACCAACTTTGAATAAAATCGGTTGGAACATGCCTAAGTTTTGGCTCTGTACATGAAAAAATCGTAATAAAATGGCCGCCTGGCGGCCATATTGGATCGTATCAGAAACAAATTGACGTGCATCTGTATGACATATGAAGTAATCCTTGTACCAAGTTTGAATGAAATCGCTCCAGGCATCTCAGAGATATCTGCGTGAACGGACGGACGCACGCACGGACGGACGGACGACGGACGCACGCACGCACGCACGGACATGACCAAACCTATAAGTCCCCCCGGACGGTGTCCGTGGGGACTAATTATAATTTGAAGGCAGAGTAATGGAAAATGGTTCTATAGATCATTTCATTTATCATTTGGTCAGAGCCACACAAGATTGGTACGAGACATGCCTTTATATTGCTATTTCATCAAAAATGACCTAGCAGACTCTCTGTTGTTTTTGACAAGGACAGAACATACACACATATTACAGTATGTTAACCTTTGAACCCTGATCCCCTGACCCGCTGACATAATGCAGCATTTCACCACTTTGTCCAACTACCCTCTCCAAACTAGGTTCAAAGAGTGAAGGAAACAGGTGTGACAGGGCTAAGTTTCAGGATCAACTGGTAGAGCTGCAGTAAGCTGCCTTACCTGTGTGACAGTTTGTTGACCCTGTGGAAATGATGTTGTCGTGACGACATTGACAGCTCCACTATTGCTGCCACTTTCTCCTTCAGCGACCTGTACAACTCTGTATGTCACCTGACTTTGACCATTGCTGTCTGTTCGGAATTGGTACTAGTGAGAGAAATACAAATGTCAGACCCCTGTTAGCACTACTGTAACACTCTTTGATTTTGATTTACTGCTTAAAGGTATACTGTCACCTGTTCCAATTTTGCCACAGTTACCATGGAAAGAGAAAATCTAACCAATCACAGATTTTAAGCGGGTGGCCGCTTTTAAAAAGCACCCTTACATGGGCATTTTGAATACCAAGGAACGCCCCTTTGACCATATATGTACATATTTAGATTACAGGTGACTGTATACCTTTAACTTGACCAATTGCTAGCTGGCTAAAATAAATAAATTAGTTGACAAGTGGTTTCTTTGCCCCTAAACATGCATTACATATGCAAGCTTCATCATCATTTAATCAAACATGAAGTTGCAGTAATCCCAGCCATCTCTGAAAAGCAAAAATGTACGCCCTCGTTTCACAAACAATTGTAATTACAGATTGTACCAACAAGAGATCTGCAGTCTTCTGAGAAATTGTGTGTAGCTCTTCCTCGTGGTTATTTAAATAAGTCTTACGGTCAAAGAGCTTTTTCTGTATGTGCTCCCTCGCTGTGGAATACACTGCCATCAGAAAGTCGTGTCAGAAATGCTGGATTTTGTAAAAGTAGTTTGAAGACACACCTTTTTACTAAATTGTACACGTAATGACTGTTTTGCAGTTTTAGCTTTCTTTTCATATCTTTTTAAACTGTTGTGTACAGAACACTAAGACATTTGTGGAGTGCATTTATTACATGATCATTTTTGTTATTATTATTTTTATCATTTCAGAACATGGTTTCAGAACACTCACAGATACTGACATCAATGTTGTGGCATGCAGAAGAAAATCAATTGTTTGCTCTTACCTGTAGATTGCTTGGATCAGTTAAGTTGGCAGGTACTTGTCCAGTTACACTTGCAATGGCTGCTGCTGTCTGTTCATCTGACGTAGCGTTGACAACTTGATCACCTGTCAATCATCACACAAAAACTAAGTAAACTAATATAAGCTTGGTTTGCCCATGGTTTTCCAATTTCTTTGATGTACATGTACATGCAATGTTTCTGAGGGGGTTGTATGTATTAAGAATGTATGAGTATTTATTTAGCTTATTTTCAGCAGATACTTTCTTTCAAATCAAACAATATAATTTAAAGGTACATTGTACAGTATACATGTACAGTATCTTGTGATATTTCACCAACAAGAACTACGTACTGACAATAAAGTCTTGCCAACATTACACTGAAGTGAAAAATACATACAAACATATATGTACACCTAAGGTATGTGTGTGTCTGACATCAAAACATGCCATAAATATATTATGGAAATATATTATGCATGAAAACATGTGCGTTTAACTTCTAATAATGTTACTATTGCTACTGTACTTAAATATATATGACACCCACACTTGAAATGTAATTCTACGCTTAAATTTTTACAACTTAGGAATTTTGAAAGAATCTACATCATTTACTAGACAATTAAACTTGCATGTAGAATTTTAGAAAAGTAGCAACAGGTCACAGTTTGATGGCACTCAGGCTGATCTAGGCTAACCATCCTTTACCACAGTCAGAGTCTGACTTCTGAGGACATCAATCCATTTACCACATGTAAATGTATATATACATACAGGTATCTGACATTGCATACCGATATAGTGTTTTCTGTTTTACTGCAAAATTTATTGAACAGCTTACAGGAGACCGCGACATAACACATCAACCCACTGTTATTTGTGTAAAATTCCTTTTCTGATTAATGCTTGAGCTTTTAAACTTGAAATTATTTGTATAACTTTTCCAAAACAAATACATCATGAAATGAGGAAAAAATCTTTCAAACTGCAGAGATATAATTTACAAGTATAGTAACTACTGTTGTATTTATAACAATATTTTCAGCTCTTTGAAGTACAAATACCGGTAAATTGAACTCATGACAGTCTACTCAATACAAATGTTCCTTGTACCTTGGAACAACCAATAAATCAGACTGCACAATTGCATGTGTCAACTGCCCTCGTGTGACCTTTGACCCGAGTTAACCCAGTTTAACCACAAACAAATTCTTACATATGTGAAAATACCTTATGTCAAATTTCCTTCCATACAGTTTGTAGATTATAAACCAGCGGCTGTTAGATTTTTTTAGTTTTAAATGTGGGCTAGATCATACATATACACCTACGTTGTACATGTAATGATGTACATACAGCAAAAAACAGGATGGTTGGACAGTCTCATATACATTACGTTTACTTTTTTGTACGTCCCTCACAAGTTCTGTTGATAACATTGTAGATAAGAAGAACCGACTCATTTGAGTGTTTGGATACGGAGGTGCCGAAATACTTATCATGTTGATGATATCTAAACAGCTTGCTGTCGGTCTATGTCAACACTCTAGGTAGACGAAACATGATACAATGAATGCAGACAAATGCTGATTAGGATTTTTTGCGAGACACATGGATACATAGTGAGACTCTGAGAGGAATGAATGAAGCAGCGATTACCACATGTCAGACAGAAATGTCTTTTGAATACTGGTTTTTATTCTGTCATATGCAAGTTTTAATAAAAAGACTTTTAATGAAAACACCGAGCCATGGATACCACACAACATATTGGCTTTCATGTATTGAGTTGAAGGGCATGCATTTTCTAAGAAGTAAAACTTGACAGACGTCTAAGTGACACTTTACTCCACTGTTTATTCTTGTGTGTCTATAAAAACAGCTTGGCATCAGTACGTCTTATGGTTTGCCAGAGTGCCAGAGTGCTGTCCTAATTAACTTTGGTCTCTACTATCAACACGACAAGTAATTTAGCACTCCCTTGTGTGGTCTATCCAGGAACTTAAATGAGTCGGTTCTTTTTATCTACGATGTTATCTACAAGAACTTGTATGTTTCGTACAAAAAAAGTAAACGTAATGTATATGAGACTGTTCATCCATCTCGTTTTTTGCTGTACACTCCACTCCACTGTTTATCCTTATATGTCTACAACAACAGATTGGCTTCAGTAGGTACACATTGTTTTATGGTTTGTTTAGCCAGAGTGCTGTACTAATTAACTTCAGTCTCTACTATCAACACACTCAGTAATTTAGCAATTCCCTTGTGTGTTCAGTCCAGACACTTAAATGAGTCGGTTCTTTTTATCTACAATGTTATCTACAAAACTTGTGTGCCACGTACAAAAAAGTAAACGTAATGTATATGAGACTGTTCAACCATCCTGTTTTTTGCTGTATATGCATTTCCTGAAATCACCAAGTTCAAAAAAGAACTATTTGCTTTCGGTCACTGAGACAGATCTGTATGCAAAGTGAGCCTTACAAATAAGCTTATTGACTTAGTGAATTTTACTGACATGAATGCAATGCTGAGTCATGCTCCAAACTGAAACTAAACACCCTCAAAATGTTGCAAAACAGCAGTATGAGGGCAGTGTTCTGGTCACAAACCAAACAGCTATGAGAACAAGATACATGTAATGAACATAAACTGGTACATCTCTATTTGAGTGTGACCTTCTCAATGTGATTATGGTTGGAACCAAGAAACAACAAACAAACATGTGGAAGATATCATTTTGATGAATTATAAATTCATTTTAAATGTGACACAACAAACAATCGGTTTGTTACTATATGTACCCTGCACTGTAAATGGAAAGATTTGCAGATGAAACTCAAATACACATGTAATTATTGCAATCATGTGGCATATCATCATTATAAACGCAGTTTTTTGAAGTCTAAAAAACATACTAACCACCGTCTGTCTGTATTTGAACTTGTTCTTCTGTTTCTTGTCCACCTTTGTCTTGACTGAAACAAAACAAAAATAAAACAAATTAAATTCAATGTTGGGGAAAAAACTACACCAAAGGCTTCAATAAAGTAGCAAATTACAAGATGAGATTGGTCGGATTAGGAAAGACATTATTGGTATGGTTTTGGTTCTCAACAGGATGCGATATATGCTGTGCATGTAATATTATTTCCAGCTAGAGAGTAATGTCATCTTGGTGGAGCAGAATTGTGAAGATTTCCACGTTAACAAGTATCTATCGCAAGATACATGTGTACAGACAAAAATTGGATGATTTACAATGTAAGTGATAATGCTATTTCTCCAATGACACTGAAGACCGTCAATACTAATATACCGGTACAACGAAAAAGTGGAACTTGTACAGTAAAACATGGCCTGGCGTTTGCTATACATGTGCATTTTTTCTTCCCAGTCATAAGTTGTATTAAAACTGAATTTGATTGAATATCAAAATGCTGCACATCACAGGAGCATAGCTTTGAATAATATCACTAGTCAACAACTATTATGTTTATAGAAGGCTGTGAAATTATCATCCCCTAGGGAACACACATTTGCTGTTTAAATTCTAATTCTACCTGGTAAACAGAGCATTCATAAATACTGGATGACAAACACAAATACTCCAAGTTAAGATTACACTTGAAAATGAATTTATCTTGAGGTACAATCTTGAGAAGTGATTGCATCCAAAGGGCTGTGCATCAGATATTTCTGAGATTATGTACTATAATTTTCCCCTCTTACTGGTATTTTTCCCCTTTTTTTAAATTTCACATTGTATGTATATTTCACATGATGATTCATAATAAAAGGAAAATTCTTGTCAGGATGTCTTACTTCTGAATATGGACTTAAAATTTATTCAGGTTTGGTTACGGGATGGTATTTTACTCAATCACAATAGGTTATACTGTGACTTTGCTATCGTCATCGACACACAGACTGCAGATACTCAGTGAAATTAATGCTACATGTAATTAGGTTCCCATTGATATTAATAATTACAGTTAATGAAGGGCATCATTGAGTGGACCCTCCAAGTCAAATTCATTCAAGAAAATTTCACAAATAACACTCACTGGTATACACATACATGTAGGCTGACTGAAAGACATTTCTAGATATTTCTAAATTAAACCTATAGTGTACAGATCCAATTTATATAATACATGTGTATGTGATAAATTCTGATTAACCCCTCTGACCCAAAAATACCAACTGTCACAATTAGTTTTTAAGTTGTCTTTTTACAACTCCAAATAATATGTCTAGTAGTCAGGGGTATACAGTGCATGTAGTAGTGAAGCCTACTGTAAAGTCATTATTATTACACATTGAATAATGAACATGTCCTTATCCTACATCTAGTCATTTTTCACAATCAATAAAACTTGCATATTATTCTTGTGTTTTGAAAACACCCTTCAGCTCTGAATAAACCTGGGCAACATGTTACGGGAACAATGATATTAAAATTTGATTAAGGAAAATTTCAAAATTCTTTGTTTGCCATCCTATGATTTTTGAAAAACATACCAGCCTGCCAGGGAAAAAACACAGACAAAAAACACAAGTGTTAATTAAAATAAGCTAAATTTTAGTTTAATTTCTTTCAGAAAAATAACATTTTTATTTGTAATAGTGATAATATTGTCTTTGTTTTTCTTAATTTTCTCTGAAAATCTATCAGCACATGGATGGCAAAGAAGATTTTTATTTAAAGCACCTTGCATAATTGTTTCCAGCTTGTCTGAGAAATGTCATTTGTATCACAATCACATAGATCTATTTTCACAGATACTGCTACCAGGTACATGTAGATTGAGAATCAGTTGTATGCATGTCCTCTGCCTCTCTGATCTTTATTGTAGATCTCTATGATACATTCAGTGCCGTCATAAATTTGTTAAAAACAACCTATTAATTTGCTGCAATAATGCTGACATGCAGAAATGACAATGGCGTATTCATTGTTCATCACTATACCGGTACAGTACATAAAGTGATGTTCAAAATAAAATAATTTCTGCAATTAAAAAACAGTGTCATTTATTCTATTTTTTCACACATAAGCATGGAAAGAATGATGATGTCACTAGTCCACATAAATTGCAGAAGAGTAACAAGTTTTTTTTTCTTTTGGCCTGAGATAAAACACAAAAGGTGATGAGAAACGATTTGCAACCATTAATTCATTAATGGTTTTGTTCTCCCTCAAAAAAATCCACATAGAAATGGAGACACACATAGAAATGGAGACACACTTGCTTATCACAATCCATACATACTTGTATCTGGTGTTCAACTCTGATCCCATTGATTACATGTAAAAAATAGGGTTTTGAAATCGATCACACAAAAATATTAGCAAGCCTAAATAGAAATCAATTGTATAAATTGTGGCAATAAGTGGCCCATTAACTTCGGCTGAGTGGAGACTACGAACAAACACACAGGTCTACATGTATGTCAGAATTATTTCTTATCACAATCTGTACTGTGTGTAAATACCTATGCATACAGCTGTTTATATACATCCACATATTTCATAAACTGATGTCAAAATTGAAGTGAAACATGTCCAAATATGGGATACTCTTATCAAGGCTGTCACAGAAAAAGCCAAAAAGCTAAATCTTCTAGCTGCCTACATGTACCTCTGATTTTTATAAAAGTCATTAACAACATTTTAACAACTAATACACTGTTTTTTATGTAAATTTATTATATGGATATAGATACATTTTGTATATGTCTTTGAGTAATTAAAGGTACAAGTAATAATGAAATATTTAGCATGTCAGTTTTAAGTTTTACTGAAGGAGATTAGAGGTTTGAAATAGCTGAACAAAACTGAACATCAAAATTGCAGAAAATTCGTGATTCCGAACCTGGTTACTTTGAAATTCCAATATTTGAAATGACTGACATGAGGTCACTCCTATGTCCATTGTACGCATCAGATTTTCATGCACGTATACAGGGAAGCTATAAAGATTACAGACATTATATGTACTGTACACCATTATAAACTACATGTACAATGTATTCGCCTCTACCCCACCAACCCATACAGTGTACATGTATATGTAAGCTCAGTATATGGTATATACTTGAGAGTACCGCCGCAGGAAATGATAGGTTTTGGACTGAACCATTCCCTTGAAAGGTTACTTAGGTCCAAAACAGAATGAAATTAAGTATATCCTTATTGGCTGAGCAATCTGTACAGTGTGACACTATGCTAAAATATTTGAAAACTGCGATGTAATTTCTATGCAATTTTTAAAATGCAATGAAAGACTTAGTGATTCAACAACTTCTTTCACTGAAGAAAATGCTTTCAGCCTTTTTAGATATTAGTGAAAATAAGCAAATTTCTGTGTATTATATTAATGAAACTGTAAACCACAAATCTAGTTTGCGTGACACAAAACAAAATTTGCAATTATGAATTATTTTGAAAAAAATATTCCAGACGTCAAACTAACCCTTCTACATGTATCTGATCATGGAGGTACCAGAAGAGTACCTCGGCGGTCTGATCAACATTTCCTGTAGAGATGAACCCCATTAAGATTCATCCCATGTAATACACAGTGGTTGTAAATCAGCTTACATTTTGTCTACTGCCCTCACCAATTCACTGTATTTTTACATTGGATTAGCTGCTACAGGGAATCCAGTGTTCTCAACAGGTTTGGAAATCAGAGGAGCAACAATTTACATGACAATACAGAATTTGTATATTTTTAAATAAAAAATATACATTTGTGTGGTCATTGACTGATTAATACATTGCCTGACAAACAGAGGGTTAGGGGCATAATAATAATAACTGATGCACAAGAAACGTAATTCCTTCATTTTACTTGAAACCCCCTCCCTCCCCCCTTCAAAACGAAAGTTCTTGTGCAAAATCAATTTCGTATTATGATGCCATTTCTGACAAACCCACAAGCACCTCTCCGATCCGCACGCCCCGTGAAAAAATACCAGAGGCACATGTATTTCGCACGTAGGAAAATGCTTCACATACATGTTTCACATCTAAAAACCATACAAGTGGAGTTTTTATTTCACCTTCATGCCTTTTCATTGTATTTTCTGCCTCCGTATTTTGTAGTCATTCTGTTCTCGATGAATGTGAAGGTAGTTAGAGTTCTCGCTGCATACATGTAGACGCAAAACAATAGAAAATCCTTATGCGATTTTGATTTACACAAAACGAAATTAGCTTTTGCCCCCTCCCCCCCTAAACGAAAGAATTACGTTTGTCGTGCGTCAGCTCTTATTATCGACGGCCGATTACCAACTCCTAAGAAATCCCCTCTGAGAATAGCCTGTGTATGGCCATTATAGCTGACCAATCAGGACACATCTAGCAAACTGTGGTAGGCATGAGAAGTGTGAACATAAGCTAAGTATACACTGCTGCTGGTACCCTTTTTTCTATTCAGATAACAATGATTCACCAAGAACTTTCCCTTTGATCAGAAAACAAGGAAGTGCCAAGGACAGTATTAAATGCCCTTGTATGGCAATACGTGTGTCTGTCACAAATCTATTAAATAAGACTACAAAAGCAAAGTTCCTGTAAATCATTACTGAATTTTCAAAAGACAGTTGGTAGATATACAGCAAGGCAAATAACACAAAAAGGGGAATTTTCTCCAGACTGGGAGAAAGACCGAACGCCCCCCCCCCCCCCCCCCCCCCCCCCCCCCAAAAAAAAAAAAATCAGGAGAATTTCTCCCTACGTGGAGACTTTTTTGAGGCTTGAGAGTTCAGGGCCCAAACTTAATTGTTTCACTTACTTGCCCTGCAGGCAAATGTCCAGAAATTTTACTTGCCCAATGAATAAACCTGCTTGCCCCAAATTTTTTTGTCTGTTTACATTTTTTGTTTTATTTGTATTAACGTTCATGTCAATTGTCACAATCCATAAGCATTGGTCTTAGTGATCTCAACCCACTCGTCCACCAATATTCCAGCGCAGGGTTGGAGTCATAGAGGTGAAGGGGAGGCCCATCAATAGATATCCCATTAGCATAATTATCTAGTGTCTTTGGAGTCAGTTGCAACAAGTGAAAGTTTTACATTAATGAGATATTAGATTTCCCGAGGGAAGAAAGACAACAGCTGGATATCACTGTCAATGGCTGAATGTTGACATCTTGCATATTAATTTTCAGCTTGTTGGTGTCCTGCTTAAGTGACTTGAAACTTAGTAAATGAGAGCATATTTAACAAAATTTCTTGAATATGTAAATTTGATTAAGAGCTGTCACTTGCCCAAACCAGAAAGTCCAGTTTATTTAAATTACTTGCCCAATGTCAGGTTTTACAACTGTTAAGTTCCAGCCCTGGACTTTTTGAATTTTTAATCGACATTAAAAAAGTGTACCAATGTGTTCATTAACAAATTTGAATCTGGGTTTACGGCTGTTCTGGTAATGTTCACCATTATTTTTTTGCATATTTTCACATTTATTCAATAATAGTGATATTCTGTAAGCATGTAGCAAATTGTCACTTACATGAAATATGTATTTTGACTATGTGGATCAACTCCATTTGTACTTTTTAACGTCAAAGTCATGTTCCGGGATTCAATCATTAACAATTTTAACTGTTACACATCTGGGTCACATTCTCCTATCTTGGAGAATTCATCATATAAGAAGATGACTGTAACTGTGATAGTTCTATCAAAATCATGTAATATATGTAGGTCTCCCATCGGAAATCCCCTTTTGGTCTCTATTTTAGTGCCTTGCTGTTATAGTCACTGCAGTGGTACTGATTGTAATTGACAACGCTCGTGTTTTTACATGTAGTACAAGGCAAACTCTTGATTTAAAAATAAATTGCATTTTATTGAAATTCACAGATAATTCAACTGAAATTCCAGTCATCAATTTCAAAATAAATGAGTGAAATAAGATTTACTCCAAAAAAAACGGGACTATTGAAACTTTCCTTGTGAAAGCTATTTGCCAAAGCAAACTTTTCTCCGTTTTGTCTCCCACTGCATGTTAATACTGATGTGAATTGTGAAATCAACGATCTTGATATTTGAAATTGAGCAAAAAATAATGAGAGGGTCTCAGTATATCTGTTGCATCTATTGTCACTGAACACAAATACGTATAATTGGGAATGCAATGTCATTGAGAAAATGTCAATAAAATGCAAATAAATTATTGAATTATAAACAACTTGTACTACACGATCCTCATTCCTTGTACATGACTGGTTTCAAAACTTGTCTCAATCGACTTCATTGAATATCGAGAGTAGATAGTTAGTCATGGCAGAGTAGAATGCAATCGAAATCAAAACAGTTCGAATTTTATGTTTACTTTATGAACCATGAATATTTTACATGTAATACTAGCCGAGAGACACCGTCCCGCCCCTATTTCTTCCAAACGCCGCGCACACATATTATAAGAAGGTATTAACAAAAATAAATTAAATTGTAATTCAAAGCGAGTGATACATTATTTTTAAAGTAAATGGTTGAAGTACATTCTCTGATTGATATTTCGAAGGTCAAAGCGTGAAACCCTATCTATGGTTACGTGCACACCAAGTTGTCTGGTGTCTGACTGTTCATACATTTGAAATCTCTTCCCGCACTATTTAGCGAAAGAGAAGCAACGCAAATTCTGACCAAAGATGTCTCCTGTTCCATTTCACATTACAGCAAGCGAAGCAAAACTACTATCAAATATACTGCTGCATAGTGTCTGCACTGTTGTAAAGATGTTCTCTGCCAGGTATATTACAATATCCAAGCCCGGGCAACCTTTTAAATGCGAGGGAATCCTCGCGGAAATTAACTGACCCTAAAATCTGAAGCGACGCCAGCAAGCACCCTGGTGGCGACAGGGTATCCATTCCTTCTGGGCTATTTTCCGCCTAAAACTAAACGTTTGAGCAAAAATTACGAACACCTACCTCGGGTCGAGTGCCTGATCTAACATATCCATGTGGTCAGAGAAGTTCTTCAAAAGTTTCAGGAAGCGAAGACAAGTTTGATCACGGGGCCAAACAAGATGGTCATGTGAGAGGAGAAATGAACATGTGACAAAAACCCCAGCAAAATTTCAGCGAACGAATCACATAGCCTTCTGCGCGGGAATTATACGTCCGCAGTATTGTTTTTTTCGCTATAAAACAGCTAAATTCCACCATTGTAATCACAAAAATATTTAAAAATATAATTTATGAAAAAATATTTCATATAATGCCATGAAATCGACGAAATCGTACTTGATTTTGGAACTATATTTTGCAGCTTCGACATTGGGCGACAGTATATTCAGCTAATGGCTTCTCCTTGTGATACGGTTCAGGTTTAGTGAAAATCACGTGATGATGACCCTATTCTACATTTATCAGGTGGTTTTAACCAATCACATGATTGGAAAAGCCCTCCTATCACGTGAACATGTATAATTATGTGATAGACCGATAAACAGTTCAAAGGTTTCACCTTCAACCCCCACCGAAAGAAAAATGGAAATGCTTCAATTATTGTTATTTCCATATAACGATAATCTTATTGTGATGTTTTCTACACACAAAAAATATTGATTTTCGTAATCAAAATTGACGCGAATCTTGGCATCCTGTACCTTTGCGAGTATAAAGAAACAAGGACGCGCGCATGCGCATGTAATTTGAAGCGGAAAAGATCATAGATACTGAGATAGGGGAAATCACTAAACCAGCGTTCCGAAATGTTGGATTTATTTACAATTTTTAGCAAGGGAGGGATCGTATTATGGTACTTTCAGGGTACATGTGAGGCTTTAGGCCCCCCTGTCAATGCACTTATCAAAAGTGTCATTTTGCAGGTGAGTTTCGCATCAATTTACATGTAAGTATAAAGACTTCTGTTCGGTTCAGAACCATATGTTACCTACGGTGTTGTGCAATGTCAATGTTGATAAGCGGACCAGCTTCCGGTCTTCACGAAAACCGCTAATTTCTGATGTCCCCGACGTTTTATGGGATGAAGGAATGTTGTTTGTAATTTATAAAAGCTGTTAAAGTTATCAGTGGACAGAAAGTGTATTCAAGTAAACCATGAACTTGTAGGTAGCGTTTCTGTTTGATCATGGAGGTAGAAGGAGAGAACTACCTCCATGGTTTGATGAAATGGTCGCAGCTGACAGCGTGTTCTCCTGTAGAAAATCAGAGATGGTAAAATCATGGATGTACAACAATAGATTTGTACATCCATGGTAAAACAGACCCATCATGCTTGAGTAATGTACAGACTTTATCAACACTGACAACAGGGTGGAAGTTCAGTAGATGACTTTGTGTGATTTATGCCATGTATATATGATCAGATGTGCAATGTGTTCAGTTAGGCCATGGAGGTAGTAGAGACTACCTCCATGGTTCAGTAAGGCGTTCTGAATGGTTCACCCATAGTTTGAAAGAAACACATAATAAAATCCCATGCCCACATTGTGGATCTGAATGGTCATGACGTGGAATGGCAACCACTTTATAACCATGAAAGTAAAATGTAACTTGCGTGGCATGAAAAACAGCAAAGAATGTCATTGACTTTAAATATTTGTGAAAAATATCGCCAACTATTTTGTAGGTTCTATTAACATAATACCAATGACTTGACAAACAACACACACAAAGGTACAAGCAGGCTGACAGCAATAACTTTTTATCATCAATGGTGTCATAAAGCCCTATGAAATCTCACAGATCTGGTAGTATCAACATTTGCTTGATGGTTTCATGCAAATATTTTGCCGACCCTTGTCAAGATTCCAGACAAGTGGATGCAAATTTTCTGTTACAGGTAAAAACAGCTTTACTTCGAGGCCTTGGGGTAAATTTTCTACAATACGATAGCTTGGATAATTGTAGCTGTGGGTCCATAGCTGTGGTGGTTACAGACAGAATTCCTACCTTTTACGGGCTGGTTGTGACTTTTACGACTTTTAACCCCACCACAGGTTAAAAGTCGTAAAAGTGAAAACCAGCTCATAAAAGGTAGGAATCCCATCTGAAAAACACCACGGCTATGGACCCACAGCTTGGATAATTGTTGCTTTCCATTACCTATGTTGTCTGCTTTAAATAACTCATTCTTTCTTATCAACTATTGATTAATGATCAACATCATCAAGTAACTAGGTGCCATACCTCAAGAAAAGACGAGAATTACCCCATAATGAACACTTTCTATTACGACAGTAAAACCAGGGGTCATAATCACAATTTGTGTGTCGGGTCAATCAGATCCTGTAATTTCACCACAGACTGTCAAGCAGGTTACTACAGTGTGTCCATAATCAAACCTTAGTCTAAACAGTAGAAACAAGACTGCCTATGGTAGAACAGATGAAATATTATATGTACAGATTGGTTACCAAGAGCATAATCTCTTTCATGACCACACTTGAATGCAACCTTGTGTACCTGTTAAATTTAACTAAGGTAGAACACCACTTTTGAAATATCTCCCAAGTCACATATCCCATTCATAAAGGCATATTTTTTTTCCTATAGATACATGTACCTTGAAATAATTTCCCAAATGTACATGTTTAATACACCAAAAAAAGATAGAGCAAGCCTACATATTCAGGATTCATTTTGTCTTAGGAATTTTGAAGCTCATTTCATGGATATTTTCTGTGGCAGTTTCAAAGTTGAATTTATAAGCAGTCAATGCAAGCCATATGTCTGCAGAGCAACATTACAGTAAAACTGAACGATAGATGAACAAAACACCTTAGAGAATGTAGAGTTGATCACAGTGACTGAGACCAAAAGGGTGAGGTGTTTGAGCAGTCTGACTACAACAAAATCTACTGTTACTGGAGTTGTGTTGGTGCAATGACACCTGTGTAGTATGTAGTCTGAATGTATACATGTACATCTGCAGTAAGGGATGGGGACAAAATACAAATACTACAGCAGCCTTTTATATGAGTCTACTGAACACATCACATGCCTTCAAGTGTGTCAGTCCTGTTTTCCAATAGTACCGGTATTATAGATCGGCCTGTCCTATGAAATAGATGAGAATGTCCTGTGTTGATGAAAGACATGGTGCACAAAGCCATTGTCACGACAAACATGCAGTGATTATTGATACATTACAGCCTAGGCCACCTTGTCCTCAACATGTCCTATACATGCCACTGATTGGCTATAAAGATACACTCATTTATACATATCATACTTTTCTTCTTACAGGAGAGGGGTGGAAGCAACACATACAACCACCAAGCCTTGACTCTAAAATATAAATTAGACAATGAGTTTGAGTTGGTTTTTGTGGTAAGTTGGAACGTAATCACATTATTTTCTCAGTTTTTGACGATGTTCAATCATAGTCAACATAAATTGAAATTGAAATCATCTTATGCAAGTCCTGTTTGCGATGTTACAAACTGGGAAAAGAAGGAAACCCACAACCTTCTACTTGCAGTACTATTATTATAAAATGAAATTTTTCTTTCCAGTGTTTTCACCTGTTCATCCCAATTCCCTGTAAACAGGTCCGCAATCACAATTGACAACCAAAACATTTTCCTGGTTTCAAACACAAAATTAACATGGACAATCAGTGGTGATGAGATCGGTGAGAGGGTACTTTTTGTCCATTGAATGTAGTAATAGCAGATAGCAAACTCAGGTCTGTACAGTTCCCATCCTATCACCATTCTAGTATCACCTGTATGCTACCCCTTCCATTTGTTCATCTTTACCCACAGTGCATTGCGTTTTGTCTCAAGATTTATCCAATACCAAAGCATTGATCCTTTGATTTTTCTGCAGGTTGCGTATCAAAAGATTTTGACATTGTCATATGTTGACAAGTTCATCGACGATGTCCATCAAGAATTCCGGGATAAATACAAGGATGACTTGAAAGAAAGGAATGTCAGTCGATCATATGACTGTTTTACAGAGATTTTTCAGAAGATGTTGAAAGCAGCTGAAGAATCTAGAAAAGTAGAAGCTAAAAAACCAAAACAGGTTTGTTGATATGGTTATTCTCACATCGTACGGAGCATACAATGTATACGCAATTTTCATGTTATTTTCGTTTTGAAAATCTGGTAGACAGTTTACAGTACTTCAAGTTGACTTCATTTCTATCAATGTAACCAACTGTGTTTGGAATAATGTAAGAAATGACTATACACAGAGGTTTCTCATATGACTGATTGTTAAAAAAACAAGATACATGTTGTTTGCACTTGTATATCGCACAACTACGGTACTTCACAAAGTCAATAGGACAAAATGGCACAGAGGCTGTAGACATTCTACAGACTTACTAGTTTACAGTTCATGTTCTTTGATTCAAGTGTTTACATGTACATTTTCAAAACTCCCCTCTAGTCTAGATAGACTGACCTAGTTCATATAAGCGTGTCATGTAATCAGTGCTGTATATTTTGATCACAGATATACTCCGGTGTTGCAGCCAGGATATTTAAACCAGAGGACACTGTGCCCCACTACTGTTTATTTTGGGGGACATTTTACACATTTTGGAGACAACATTGTCAGTTGTCAATCAAATTTTTATTTTATTATAAAATTCATTTCACAAAATAAAACAAAATTCAAGCAGGGGGTGGGGGGTGGGGGTCCGTCGTTATACTTTTAATTTCAGGCAATTGTAACAGTACGATATCTGCCTTCAATCATAGTTAAGTTGGACTACAACCAAGTGCAGTGTTTTAGTTACTTTTAATCATAGCTTCAAAAGTACGTAAATAGAAGCCTCAAAATAATGCAAAACAAAGGCCATCGTCAGTAACCCATATTACTTGCAGACTACACCCATTGAACTCTGTCGATACATAAGTGACCCAAGATGGGCGAGGATGTGGGATAAAGGGTTTTGTTTTGGGGACATTGTCGCAAGGTTGCATCCTGGCTGCAACACTGATACTCACTGCAAAGATAACAAGAACACAATGGTGATACGGTATATCAAATATACAAACAAGAAACTGTTATACTGCTCTGTAGCATAGCCTATGCAGCAATAAGTAACTGCTAGTTCTTGTGATTTGGAGAATAATAAGTGTGACTTCTGTGTTCATTGTTAACATGTACCTGACATTATCTTTCAGATGAGAACTTTTCAAGAATCTGAGAAGTCCAAAAAGAAAGTGTCTTCGATGATCATTGATCCCAAGAAAGATGAGAAGGTGAAAGAAAAGGAAAATAAAAATAAGAAAAATGGTAAGTGGCATGGAATCATTCATGATTGAACAAGTGTGTGAGACATGACAGTAACCATAGAAACAGTAACCATAGAAATAGTGACCAACAACCAGAGGATTCTTGAAGCAACCCCCCTCAATTGCATTGCACACATTTTCAGCTGAGCATTTTTGTTGAATCACTGTATGAATTGTCTTTACAACATATACCCAGGTCCCTATGGAGAAAATTCAGGAGTGAATAGTTGGACTAAATATATATGAATTTGAAGATGTTATTGTATATTATGATAGTAACATAGTAACAGACAGAAATCAGAGGACTGTTTTCTTTAGGGAATTCTTTTTCACAAGTGTAGTAGAATATTGTCTGTTTTGCTCACATTTTCATCTATGAGTTAGGATATCAGAATTTGTCTTCACAACAATGGATAAATTTGGAGTGAATTATTTAATTGAATATACATATATTCAAACGTATTATTTGTGAAATCACAGTCCTGTATACCTTGAACTCTGTGTATCAGTAAAATACGAAAAATGCTTTTACAAACAGTAGGTAAAATATTATGCAGTTTTAAAGCACCTGCACTAACCATCTGGTACAGTAATTTACCACTGCTGTAATTCAATAATACTAGTAAGAGAAATAGTTCTTTTGTCCTTAAATAGGATTGCATTCATTTATCAAGGTCAAACTCATCATATGTCATTCTGGCAATGTTTATCAGCTTTCTGTCAATAACAAAAGTCCTGTTGTATGTATGGCATCTATTTGTGTCAGTGAAATACAGTTTTGCTTGCCCATACAATTATGAGTAGGAAATGTATCAGACTATTTTTTCCATTATCAAATGGTTCAGTTATCTAGTGTAAAAACATTTGACATCAGTTGATTTTTGCAGGTAAAGGGCGTGTAACTCTTCTTACTTTTGATGAATTTTTCACTGTTTTTGTTTGTAGTGTCGAATACGGTTTCTTGCTCTACTCTCCAAAGCATGTTGAAATACACAGTACTCAGCTTGTCAATACAGCCAGTACATGTGTGAACTGTGAACTGTCAACTGCATTGTTACTGTTCAAATGTGAATTCAGGTCTCGACTCTGGACTAGAATTCAAACATACATCTTACACATACATAAACTGTTGTTGCAAGTTGAACCGTAGGTGGTTTATCATAATTTTGGGAGTAAAGCAAGAATTTACAATGGACACATTACAAAAAAAACAGCAAAAAATCATCAAAAATCACAGCTACTGGTCCTTTTCAAATATGAATAAATATGTTTATCTCTAAATTGTGTAAGGTTTCTATATCAGAATTAGTAGTTTTTGTATAGATGGATATTAACTCTGTTAATAAAATTTTTTGTTTCTTTTACATAGCTGCAAAAATCGACACTAAGATGTCAGCTCCAGTTGCCAATGGCAACAAGAATAGTGATGGTTCCCTGAATGAAGAAGAGATCTTGAGGAACCGGGAGAAGTTATTCAATAAAATGAAAGGCAAGAAAAGCAGGTGAGTTACAAGGTTAATATTTACAGCTTTGATATCATTGCACGAAAATGCAGCTTGGTGTAATACAAGCAGAGAGGAGAATTTGTGTCAAAGGAAAACCAATGTTTAGTGTCAGGACTGTGCTTGGGCATACAGTGAAATGTACACCCAACTTCAGCCTTAAAGATACAAAATTAATGTATTTATTGATTAAACAAAGTGTCTTGTATTAGATGAGTGTGCTTCTACCAGCAGATTTCATGTATTAACAGTAGTACAGTGTTACTGATTACAATAGCGTTCATGGACAGTCATTGTTCTACTCGGATGGTATGACCTTTTCGCGGTTATCCTTGGAAAGGAAGATGTCATTTAAATGACTATATTTATTGATTATAGAGACCATTACCCTTTACCGTCACATTTCTCATCACAAATTACAACCATGATATAGTCAGCTTCGCCTCCCACTTATAATTGAAAACGCTGGACATCCAATGTACATTTGACCTTTCTTAATTTTCCAATTTTCAGTAAGAGTGCCCCAGAATCCAAGAACACAAAAGAACCAAAGAAGAGAGAGAAACAAGCTCGTGTTTGGTCTCACGGTGGCACATCTAAGGATGCCAAGACTTTGGATTTCAGTGATAGCAAAGATCAGGATGCTGCTACCATAGCAACCAATGGAGTCAATGATGCTGACATACAGGATGCTGTAAGTTACAGATGAAATTGCTATCAGTCAAAAAATTTTGATGAGATGCATTTATCAGGTGCATTTGAAGGATAAAATGTACACACAATAACAAAGTAAACCTATCTCGTATTTTTGAGGCATTGTACAAATAATTATGAATACTCTATCAACAATGACAAATGTATTCTTCCAGTATGAACTGACAAAGTGGCAAGTAGGCAATCCCCATCCACAGTGTCAGTAGAGATCATGCAACAGCTAAAACAACATTTTTTTGACAGAGTATTTCCCTGGTGTCGGATTTCAATGCTTACACAGCTGTGAAATCTAGCAGAAATTCAAGATTTTTGGCTTTGTGTCAGCACTTGTTGACATCAGTGTTTGTATATCAGTAAAGAACCTCTTTTAGTTTCCAATTACAAACATATCATATGTACATGTACACTGTGTTTGTAAGTAGCCTTGCCCTGATAAGTTTGTTACTGTAAAGGTTAACAACCACTGTGCTCACTTCTTGCCGTGATCACTGTAAACGGCATTTTCACAATTGAGTGTACAAAGTAGGGGTCAAAAATGGCCAAATTTCAACCTCATTGTTTTACTGTGAAAACCTTACCAGGACTTAGGTACATATGCCACATATATAGTGCAGAAATGGTTTCGCACAAACTGTCTTAGTTCCATAATAAACAGGCCTTCTTTATCGTACCCTTACATGGGGTACGGACACTACACAATTTAGAAAATTAAGAAAAGATTTTGCACCATTGCAAAATTTAGGGGAGAATATACAATACTTTTACCAAATGCAAATCAATACAGTTAGCCTTACATCATAAAATGACTTTTGTAGAGAATCTTTGAATTCCACCGGGTGTATACAATGTTGTCCTTCATACCAAAACAAAGGAAACACTTTATTTTTGAAAGAACAACGAACACATTTCAATTATTGCTTAATAATCTTCCACAGTGAATCCCAAAACTTAAAATGATAATTGGCAGCATGCATAGCTATGATATATAGCATCATTTCATATGTTAGTCCATGTTGGAAAGACTCATCAAAATATTTCATAAAGTATGTACAAGGGGTACGGACACTACAACACCAGCCCAAAGCAAACCTGTACTGAAGCTGATCATTTACATTTAGTGTAGAAATAATAGCTGATTAATTGATGAAGAAACATGGTTTTCTTTCCATTTTGCCTTATCCTGTAAACTTTTAACCACAGTGTAATTAATTGAAGATATTATTAAACTATATTTATGGTTCATGGTTTAATGTTATTCAGAGAACAACACTCAAATATAAATTTAGCATCAACAATAAGAACAAATTGAAAACTTTTAAGTTTTTTGATAAAACAGTAAAATCATCAAGCTATAAAATTTCTAATATTAACCCTACTCACTGATTAATAGTTGTATTTAACTAATTTGTGGGGTGGGGTACGGACACTACACAACATGCATTAAAATTGTTTTCTACTAAAGTTAAGTCTGAACTAAAATTCATTGAACAAAAAATGGCAATGCTTGTACATGTGTGTTGACAAGCCAAATACTGGTCAATATGACATGCTACTGGAAGAAAAGACAACTGTTTTTAAAGACAGATCAATAATTTTGAAAAAGGTCAAGTTGCAACATAACAGTTGTATCAGTGGACCTGTCAAGATAACATTTTATCAACAAACTGCTTGATGTAGAAATATGTCATTTTAGTACTTGAAATAATGAAATTTACTCTTCATGAGATGAAGTGTCTCTTGTCAATGTCATGTGTAGAGAAACAAAATTGTTTTACCGTATCTTACATAGTCAACTGAAGGAAACCAACCCAACACACAACTGATTCACTAGATTCAATGAACAATCAATTCATATATTCTCATCTATCGCATAAGCTTTGATATTTGGTATACAGATGACTTAGGATATACTTAGATAATTTCATACAGCTTCAGGAAAAATAATAAATTTGTGTTTTGGAGGCAATTTTTTGCAAATTTTAGTTAAAAAATCTAAAGACACAAACTAAGCCAACATATTTCTTCAAACTTGGAAGTGGGGGGGGGGGAACATGGCCGTAATTTTGTATTTTTGGAGCTAATCTTTAGTCTGCGACCTGAAATAACCTATACCAATCCCAGATATCTTTTAAGACAGTTTTGTAACTGTGAAAACAATGTAGTCATATCTGGTATCAGTTTGTAGTGAAAGTTGACCAAGAAAACAAATCTGAGGTTATTTATGACACATGTACGGTATAATATAGTGGATCAACTCTAGCTAATATTTCGTTGAGGGATACCCAAACACTGATAAGAGATTTGTATCCACAAGAATGCCATGTGGCAAGATGCACTCTACTGTGAATACAGACTCCAGTACCAGTACATGTCATTTTTACATTGAGTAGTTTATGTCAGCCCTGGGCCAGCCCAGGTTTTGAGTCAACTCAATATTGTCAATATGGACACTCTAGGTCAGGCCAGAATCGGTCTAGTTTCGGCTGGGCAATAGGGAATCCAGTACTGCCTCAAATTTGGATCATGTCTGGACCAAGATGATGCCCAACTGAACCTAAAAGTTTTCGCTCCAGTCTTTATCATTCCATGTTCTCAACACAATATCTTCCCACCAGGTTTTGCTCCACAAGTGGGACCACATCATCTGATTAACATTACTTAAAAGAAAGGCATTAGTTAACAAAGACATCAGAAACACTGTGCACTGGTTACATGCATTTCTGTACAATCTGCAAGTCCAATTCTGTCTCATAAAGTTCATGAAACCAATACTGGAGATGTCTCTGCAGTTCAAGTGTCATTTAGTAGTTAGATTAATTCTTTTTGGCAAAACTAGGCTAGTCCTGTAAAATGTGAAGGTGAACCAAATTTTTCCCCACAGAGGATTATTGTAACCTTGCCCAGGTCCGACCTAAATTTTGTGAATGTGAACATACGGTAGTATCTGTCTTAGTCCAATCATTGTGTTTTATATAAACATACAGACAGTTGACAGGCCATTTGTTGATTAAGTAAATCATCACAGTATGGAGGGTAGCGCAGTGCAACTCATAAACATGATTAAGAACATGAGCAATTTAGGATGATGTCAGGTCACTCCACACAAACAGAGTAAACAACAAATTTGACTACCTAACTCTCTGACACAATATAAATTTGTTCCTTCAAAGGTGTGAATTTATCATAGATCATTGAACAAATGACCGGTGTTTTTCTGCTTTTGATTACAACTTTCAGCTTTTTGTGGACAATCATGTTGACTTCCAATATATTTGCGTACAATAATTGTCAAATTATAGTTATACATTTTATCTGAAACCAATAAATATTCACATTTTGTGTTACACATACTACTCACACAACTGGGAAATAATTGAAATTTTTTTTGACTGACGTCCAACATTTGATATCATTGAAGCTGTTGGTAGTCTCATTCTTATCAGTTTAGTTGGTGTGTATATTGCACCTTATATTCCGACTTTGTCTGTGTATTACTTTAAAGGCATGCGCTGGCACCAGATTGTCTCATCAGAAAATTTACCCACCAGATTACAATTTCAATGGAAAACAAAAGGCTATCACACCTCCATAATCCTCTTACAGACTAGAACAAAGGCGATCCCAGGGATCACGAGCAATGCCTTTAATTTGATATCCAAACATTTCAAGTTTGGGCCACCAAATTTTTACTGTTGATCTTCAAAATTGAAAATTGGTCATTAAAACAGACTACTGTCTAAACATTGAAAATTAAACCCTTTTGCAAATACAAATAGCACTTTTGTTTGCAAGTGAAAAACAGGAAACAGAAACATGTACTTCGTTTTTTTTTTTTTAGATGCGAGCAACGCTATTTTTTATATTTATGCAAGAATCATTATTATCACTAGTGCTATTAATATTAATTGAGGTTTTGCCAGCTGATTCAAACCTATCATTTGATTTCTCTTAAATATCACAGCACAGTTATTTCAGATGCTAGGCCAGTTGTTGAAATGTCTATTTCGAGGGGTTTTAGCTAACTGACTGCTATGCTAGGTGAATTACCGTAGTGTTGTAGATAATGTGAGCTCAAGCCTCAAAAAGTAATGCATCACATTTAATGACACTTACTATACTGGCACATGTTGTTGATATAGAGATGTACTTGCACTGAAAGGCATTGAGCAGCATCAAGTTATCGCTATTTGGCATATTTAATGAATGATCATCTCAGGAACCCCTTGTCTAATAAACATTGATGTTTCAAGACTTTTTATCCAATCGCCTGATTGTATAAGAGTCCACCTTATGTCAGAGACAGACAGCAAAGAAACTAAAGTATAGGCCCTGATGGCAGTTTTCTACGTTGGCTATTGATTAATATCTGTGTACTGGTATATAGGGGTGGGGTTGGGGGGTGTCGGTAAGTATGAGCCGAAATTAAACATTTCTTCTGCCATTAGAATAGGACCTGTGCACTCACTATATCTGGTAGTATACTATGTACATCTTCCATACCATCCATGTATATTGTAGCTACAAGGTCATTGGCACTATTTTTTATCCAGGGCAAAATTCCTGTACAAAAACGTAGTGTATATTGTGTTGACCCCAAAATTACCTTATTGAATCCATCTGTCAATTGAAATTACATTTTAGTGTTTGACTTTACACTGATTATACATGGTTACATTATAATTAAACCACTCAGCAGTGTACTAAGGGTATATCAAACCTTTTACTTCAGTAAAATCCAAATCAGTGTAATCCACTGGAAAAGGGGTACGGACACTACATTTTGCCTATAATTCATATATATATTTTTTTAATGGTGATTGTCTAAGATGAATACATATATCATTCATCTATACCAAGTACTACAATATGTATTTTACCTTTGTTTGCTGAAAGCCTAATATAGGTGTGTAATTAATGGTGGGGTACGGACACTACATAAATTTCCGGAAAATTTACGCTGAGTCTTTGGCAAATTCTTGAAAATAAACAGATGGATGCTTATGACAGTAGAGTTTATTACAGTACTTAACAGATACCTGCAATGGATTTTAACAACATTTTACAAAATAACTATACATTAGAACCAAGTTATACACTGGTTAATTGTCCATAATGAAAAACGCAAAATCCGTAACGATGGGCTATTTTTGGATTTATTAATGGTATTAATCAATGGTGAATAGCATACCATGGCGTTACTTACTACTTGTATTAGACATCCTTAAGACCACACAGAAAGAAAAAACATGTACCTTTACTAGAGTTTACATTATGAAAACAGCATTTTCTTAAAGTTGAAAAATGCAGTGTACCTTCGTAACAGTCAATTTGACCATTTTCACACCACAAAAAATGCCATATCTTTGCCAAACATGGTCCGATTTTTGTAATTTTTGCTTTGATTTGCTCAGAAAATCTTACTCAAAAAGCTATCACAAGAGTAAATATATACTGTAAAATAGTTTTTTAGAATTTTTTCCGTAACACTCAAGAACAAAAGTTGGTACACTCAATTGTGAAAATGCCGCTAAGCAAACAATGAATTATGTTTGGTATTAAGCCTAAATTAAAGAAAAAATATAAACAGTGTCTATCCACTGTGAACAGTCTAGACCCAGGGATTTCAAATTAGGGCGTTTACCATGAAAAACTGTATCGAGAGTCATGGCTTTAACACATGATGTTTCTTGTGATGTGACTAGATGGAGTTTGTAGGCACCATGAAAGGAGAGCTGGACAACATTGATACTGAATCATCTGAAGATGAAGACGAAGAAGTTGAGGAAGAGGAAACAACTACTAAGAAGAAGTAAGTCTGTGCCTTCTTTACTTATTGATTTCATGTTGATAAACTCTGTTTATGAATGTACATGTATGTCCTGATCTAAAGTTACAATGCATGTACGGTATATGTGCTGGTGTGTGTTAGTATGTGGCTGTGTGTATGTATGTGTAATGGAGAGATGCATCCAAAAGGGTGATGTTGTGCAGGCATATGTATGCACACACTTTCAAAATACACAACTCAAAATTTTTTACATTAGTTTTTAGAAGTAGCAGTGTTTTTATCATTTTTCTGATCTGTATTGATAATTGTACATACATATACCAATAATCACCAGTCATGCCTTGCTTTCAGATTATGATTCACTGATATTAGCATTTTTCCGTTGAATATTGTCACTGCAGTACGTCAAGGTCTGGATTCGGTGTGTTCAGCATGTTCAAAGGTCTGGTTGGATCCAAGACGCTGACCAAGGAAGACGTAGCTCCTGCCCTTGACAAGATGAAAGATCATCTGATCGGTAAGAGTCCACTCGCACACCATATCAACTGTAGTGACACCAGGAGCCTGTTGCACTGCTGATAGAAATGTGCAGATAATATCCTCAAAGTCATGCACTGTATTTCTTTTGACAGTGTTTCTTTAGCACATCTAAATTGAATGAATACTAGTTTTCCCTCTCAGATAAATGAAGATTCTATACAGAACTTCTCATTACAAGTAATTTACAATAATTTATTTCATTGCGAGAAGTAATTTACAATAATTTATTTCCTTGCGATATCCAGAAATGGATGTATAAAGACAATTAACAATTCTGACACACTCATTGGTTGTTTCTTTTTTTACTTTTCTGCAGCAAAGAATGTAGCAGCTGATATTGCTGATAAACTGTGTGAGTCGGTTGCCACTAAACTGGAAGGCAAAGTCTTGGGAACATTTGACCGTGAGTAGATATCTGCAAACCTGTGTCAAAATTACAAAGAAATACCTGGCTTTCATAATACACTCATCAGTACTCATCAAAAATTATGTATGTGTGTTTTTGCTCGTAAAATCAGCAACATGAGTAACTTGTGGTATGCTTGAAAATCACAATATTGAAGACATGATAGGTGGATCCTGTTCATCCCAATGCCCTATCAACAGGACCATAATTATTATTCATAACACTGGATTTGGGCCAAACTATTATGGTAAAGGGGGTAAAGAAGAAATCAGTTATACTATTGCATCCGCTGTCATTCCTGAATTGTATTAAATCATGCTGTACACCTGTCTCAAATTGATGTAAATCTCTGAATCTAAATCAGCATTTTGCTACAAATGTCTGTCATTTCCATCATACTATTGTGACAGAGTCTCATGTTTTATTTCACCAGGTATTACATCCACTGTGAAGAACAGTCTCAATGAGTCATTGGTTCAAATCCTTTCTCCACGCAGACGTATTGATATCCTACGTGATGTTCTGGACACCAAGAATCAACACAGGCCGTACGTCATCACTTTCTGTGGTGTCAATGGTGTTGGCAAATCTACTAATCTGGCAAAGGTAAAACCCTTATACCCTCGATATATATCCACCATGGTTTTGTCCAAATTCATTGTTTTCAATGGTAATTGTGGACCTTGTTACAAGTAATCGGAGATTAGCAGGTTAAATGTTGGTAGAGTAGGATGTATTCTCTTCACAATTAAATGTCAGGGGTTGACATTCAAATATTTTCGATACAAAAGCAAATTACGTAAAACTTAGAGAGATATGTGAATTTTTCATACTGGTAAAAGAGTGAATGTTTAATGTTCATTAAACAAGACAGTAAAAGTTGTTCTTAATGAATGTCAAAATAAGTTTCATAAGCTGTAAACCAGTGCATCTGGGCTCAGAAACAAGGCAATAAGTTTTTCTCAGGCCCCATTGACAGAATTATGACTTGACAACAGCGCCCTCTAGTGACATTTAATACTTGCAAATCATTGTGTCCTGCAGATTTGTTTCTGGTTGGTTGAGAATGGTTTCCGTGTTCTGGTGGCTGCCTGCGATACATTCAGAGCTGGTGCAGTGGAACAGCTGAGAACCCACACTCGCAAGCTGAATGCATTACATCCACCAGATGCCCATGGCGGCATTCAGATGGTACAGCTCTATGAGAAAGGCTATGGTAAAGATGCCGCTGGTATTGCTATGGAAGCCATTAATTACGGTAAGGATCATTGTAATAATTGTAAAATTAAAGTTTTGTAATGTCTTACTAGCAAGGATTTGAGATAGTCATGGTGCTCCACTGGTAATTTCCATGAACACTTGACAGCATATTCTCAATCTTTCAGCCAAAGAACACAAACTGAGTTCTGCACAAACGTTTTGAAAATTATTTTTGAAGTTGTGTGTTCATTGCCAATGAGTAGATTACACTAAATTTTCATTTTCATTATTTGGAACCTTTGTCACACAGCTCGTGATTGTCGCATTGATGTTGTGTTGGTGGATACAGCTGGACGTATGCAGGACAATGAACCACTCATGAGATCATTATCCAAGGTAAGAAATCAAGGTCTTGATAGAACACCAACCAAGTGGTGGCAATACCCGAGTTGTTGCCTCTACCATGCTACCCTTATTGTCTTTGTGGTCCTTGCAGGATATCATTACATATACATATTATTATGTGTGCAAAGAAGGTGAAAATTTGATTGAACATTTACTGAAAATTAAATATGAAAATACTAAGGCAATGTGTGCTTCAACTTGAATAAATTCCAATGCCCAGTTACCAGTATTTCAATCACATGCCAGCATTTGGATCTCTGTAATCCATAATGCTGCTTCTTCTCAGTGGTCACAGTGTACATATTTAGACTAATACAAGTTGTGATTAATGTTTCATCCATTCAAGTACTCAGAATGGCGATGGTAATTGCTTGAAATATCCAAATAGCAGCCAATACTGCAGGTTGTTTTTACCATGAATTTGAAATATATTCAACCCATTCATGCACATCTGATGTAGAGCTGCAACTTTACAATAGAATTGTATCAGTCCATGGCAGTGAAAGGGGTTAAAGGTTTTAAGCAGAAAACAATTCAATCAGGCCAAGCAGGATTCTTGACAAGTGAGATACACTCAGTGATATTGCATTTATGGTGTTTGTTTCTTTACAGCTGATAAAAATCAACCAGCCAGACTTGGTGATGTTTGTAGGTGAGGCACTGGTTGGCAATGAAGCTGTGGATCAGTTAGTGAAATTCAACCAAGCCTTAGCTGATCATTCCAACATGGATAATCCACGACTCATTGATGGAATATTACTCACCAAGTTTGACACCATTGATGACAAGGTACAGTACATGGTCCAATATACACTATACCATGGAAGATGTGAGATGTGTGAATATTCCACATTGATAAGGCATCACTGCCATACAATTTTAATACCCAAAACAATGCTCATTAATACAATTTGCATAAATACCGGGTACACACCAATCCACCTTGCACCTTGCAGTACACGGTAGTCACAGAGAAATTTATAGTCACAGGGAGGAAATTTAGCATTTGGTAATTGACAATATATCTACTGTGAGAAACACCTTACTGAAGCAATTTTGTTGAAACTCTGACTTCGTACACACTTTTCAATCAATGTAAAGCAAAAAATATTTGTATCGTTTACATTTTTGTACAACGTTGTTTCCAGTGCCATGATGATTTCAAATGTACATCTGGGGCAGCGGTCAGCGCACTGAACATATTTTTGTTATCTCTTTAGGTTGGCGCTGCCATATCCATGACTTATACCACTGGACAGCCCATCGTCTTTGTCGGCACTGGTCAGACCTACCGTGATCTGAAAAACCTGAACGTGAAAGCAGTGGTCAATGCCTTGTTGAAAGCTTAGGTGTTTGAAACGCACAATGCAGATCAGTGACATCATCAATATTTATGAAATTTCTAACAAACAGCGTTTGAGATCAACTTCAAAGGGACATAGTTTTGATATTTTTATGGCTGTTTGATTCATGTGAGAAATTATTTGTTATTGACTCCGTTGAAATATTTATCAGTGTCAGCTGACTGAGAGGTTAGCTTGCTATTTGGCAGGCGTTACGATTGTGATAAATGCTCATAACATTGTTTTTAATATGTATCAGGAATGAGATGACGGAAATGTATTACACTACAACAGTTACACCTTATGAATGGTGGAGCATATTTCAATCACCAAATGACAAATAAATTCACACATAAACAACAAAAATTGTCAAAAGACTGGTGAATGTGTCCCATTTACACTGAAAACTAAACCAAGCATTTCTGAAGTATGTTCTTCTTTGACCTTTTAAAGAATTGTTACTTGTAACCCTTCCATGGACATTATCAAATGCATATTTGTTCACACTGACCTTGGGTCTCAGTTTCTGTATATTTTATTTGTTACTTATTTTAGTCTAAAGGTACTGGTATATGAATTATTGATAGTTCCTGGCAGAAAAGTTACAACCAGGTTATGGGCACAAAAACCAAACACTTCACATGAATTTCATGTCTTACATTCGCTATCAGCAGTACATGAACTCGTACAGGCAGTCAGGAAATGGTGTTCATCTGATTTTAGCAACGATTGTAAGCAAGTCATTTCAGACTGCACAGTAGAACTGATAATTGCCTGACGTCATACTGTGTGTCACAGCATTATCAAATTTTAACAGAAGTGCATCATGGTATATCAGACTTAATACATTTTTGAGGAAGTATACCTGTGGAGTCTCATTTCAAAAAAAAAATCTCACTCTACTCAGTCAAAAACTGAATGCTTATCTTTTATGAATAGACATCGAAAGTGTTGACATCAAATGTATAGCTGCTGTTCGAAAGGTATACATGCTAATGTAAGTGAGTTTATCAGGAGTTATGACACTGGGAAAAATTGGAAATTAAATGCATTTGAAGATGACGTACAATTTTCATTTGGGCTAGCCTGCGCAGGATATTGCCAGTGATTGGGTTACTGTGGCAGTGTCTGTGTTGATTTTACAAAATATCTGCTAATCTATCATCTGTCAAATCTGTAAAAAACCATTGAGAATGCAAAACTGACCTTTTAATTCGCTGATGAATAAAGAAATAAAATAATAATTTAACCCTGCTGTGGGATGTTTGTGACTTTGTACCGTCCTTGTCTTTGTTAATGAAATCCTTTCCTGTCAGATAAAGCTCATACTGCGGAGAATCTGATACATTTGGCTCAGTGCATCCGGAGCATATGGTATTTTTGTCTTGTCCCTTGCCAGAGTATTTTTGCCTTCAGATATTTTTGGCCTTTGCCCATATAGGCGAAGGCCAAAAATCAACGAAGGCAAAACATACCCTGGCCAGGAACTAGACTAACAGTATTTGCAATAGCATATAGTTCAAAAATTTCCAAGCACAGAGGAAGTTTCCTCCATTGTCCATACATGATTGGCCTGCAGGTCATGATAGGTATTATCAGACCTTTCAGAATTATTGTACATGTCAATACATTGAATGCTTACATTATAACAAATTGCATAGCAACCAGACTGAACAAAGTCTGGTGTTGTTGAGCTGTATTGATTGGGACAGCAGGTCTGGGTGTATATGTTGAACTGTCCTGTGAGGGCGCTGTCTCTACCGAAGGACACACACAATTTTAGCTGTTTGGAACTATATCATATATCAGGGACAAATGTAGAATACAAGACAATGAATACAACTTTTATTCCAGTCTGAACAGTTAGCAGATTGACAAGACCAAATTACAGGTCCTGGAGTGAACAAACCCGGCAGTCAATGATCAGGGAAAATGAAGGTTTTTGCCCTGGACTTCACTGTTCTTGCTTTTGGTCGTTGAACAGATCAGTGGATAATATGGCAAACATAGTGATACTTTGACAAGAAAAGCAAGACCAGCAGACAAAGCTGCAGAATCACTGGATTTTGTTGGGTATTGGTCCTTGGAGCATCAGTTTTGAAATGAATTTGCTGAAACAACAGAAAAAATGCAAACGTTAGGGCTGTGAAGGAGCAAAGAGCAAAAGGCGAGTGGAGCAATTTAAATTAAGAAGTACACACCATTCAGAGAAATGTGAAAGCTGACATATATTGCTCTATATGGGTAACTTCACGGTTTGCAGAGGATTGACATTTCGCCATGAATGCAAACATTTTGACATGTCCTTGGTCATAAGTGATACTAATCAACTTAAGAAATGAGCTATTGCACTAATCGACATCGTGATTGTCATCAGTTTCGCAGCAGACTGACAATTTCTTGTCCGTAAATTTAGCCACCAAATACAAGGGAAGGAAGCACTCAACCTTAAGAAGATACGGACACAATCTTTTTTCTCAACATCACAAATCTATAAACAGAGGGCAACTTCGTGAATCGTCCAAGCATCTTTTCAAGTGATTTGGTGATGGGGCCGACGTCTTGCATAAAGTAAATAAACCCAGAGGATCTCCAAATTACTGATTTGACACAACACAGCCATTCTTAGATAATTGCAATGCTATTTATTGTTACAATTTTGGATTTATACAAGAAGTACATGCATATTGATAAATAAATAATATTATCAACATTTGAATCTTATCATATGGAGATCAAACTCCATCGTCTTTACAAATTTATTATTGAATGGAGTATAAATTAAACAGCTTTGTGAGTTGAGACGTTTCATAATTTTTCCGATAAAAAGTTTAGAAAGCACATAGATGCAAAAATACAAGCTCAATATACATTATATGTTGCCATTTTTACAGAAAGCTTTTTTGAAAAGCTAAAAGCCACACTATAAAATATGGTACTTTCTCAGTGCAGTTGATATCAACATTACAAATGTATTTATTCATCACTTCGAAGCCAAACTGTAGGTTGTACAGATCAGACACATTATTTCATTATTGTCATCTTTTTAAAACTGCTACTATTCCAAGGTTTTCTGAGTGTTTCAATCAAAGATAGATCCTTATTTGTACTTACAAGTGTTTAATAAGTAATCTGGCCGAAACACAAAATACATCTCTCACAATACATCCCAAATTTTTTTTCAAAATTTTAAATTCCCTCTTTCGTTATTCATAAATACCAATAGTAACCCTTTTGACAAAACACTGACTATACAAATATCCTCCTGAAATTTCATCTCCTTCCAAAATATGCAAATATTGGACAAGTTTTATCCGTTTGTATCTTTGACGAGCAGTGCAATAGCTGATGAAGGTGAAGACGTCTGAATGCTGAGTAGAAATATATTGCCTTGAATTCTGAAAAACACATCAATTTGACTCTATCCCACCTATTTCCAGTATATTGGTACAATCCCATCACTAAATACAGTAGGACTATACCATTGTCAGGCGTTTAGTCGAAAATCCTTTTCACTTAAAATTTGCTTGCATACACTTCTCTGAATGTACACATCATGACTTCAGTGCTCTGCCCGACAGAGATTGTAGCACGATACGTATCCCTGCATTAAGCATTTACATCGCTGTATCTTCAAGTGAAAGCTTTGCTTTGAAAGTTAGTGTGTTACTGAATATACGTCTCTTTAAAGACCATGGTTAAAGTATTTTTATACTTTGAGGTTAAAAGCCCTTGAAATCATAGTAATATGAAAGCTAGGAGTTTGAAATACAATAAAAGATGAATTAAAAACAAAGAAATGGCCACAGACTGTTTTAAGTACAGCTCCTACTGTCTCAGGTTCACCAAACCAGGAGTCAGTGAACTACTGGCTTCATATACAAAATATTATTAACATTTCTAGAATGTATTGCTTCAGCTCTGATTTCAAATTCAAGTCTAGATAGATAATGAAAGTCATATAACTTCACTGGTCATGGTGGCCAGTGGTTTTGTCCTGAAATCTTTCAGCCATACAACAAGACAACAATGCTAGAATAATGCCACAGAAATGATGTCCTGAAGTTGTCAGATCTAGTGTTACAAATCAGAAATAAATGCTAAGTACATGTTACTTAATAACCGTAGGAGCAGTTGAGACATGGCGTTGTTATGTTGGTATTAAAAAATCAAAATGAATAGCGCCCTCAGTGTCAGGAAGTCTATTGAAGCCGAGTCCCTTTAATGACAATGGTAGTGGTTCATTCTAATAATTACCATATGAAATAATAAAACAACTCAAATGACAAAAAGGCATACAGGTCTCAGAAAACTAGGACTTGACATGTTCAAAAATTGCACAACTTTTCACTGAAATGAAGCAAAATAATACAGAAATACTAGAGCACTGTACAAGTTCAGCAGATGAGCCTGTCAAATTACTGTGCGCCTCAATGCGCAAAAGTGAACCAGGGAAATCAAGGAATTTTTCGGTCTTATGATCCATGAACAGATATATTTGTTTTGGCAATTGAGTAAACCAACAGTCTCACTTATTTGGGAATACACACAACCGGTTTTCTATAATGCCAGTATAAAGCAAATCCATGGTCTAAGTACAATTTGAGAAAATACACAGCACATTCAGTTCAACCCTTTCACTGAAAACTGTGGTATGTCCCCATTGATCTCATTATGGTGGTTGGACCAATTTACAAGGAAGTGGGGGTGTACAGACTCATGAATGCTCTATCATTTGAACTTGCAGCATCCTTGCGGCATCTACATAGGTTTTTCTAGTTCGCATTTCATGTTAACTAGTGTGACAGATTCACATTCCATGCCATAATCATTTCTTGATTGAGCTATTAATCTACATTTCAATGAAAGTGGCCGGTGCTACACTTTCAAGAGGACCTGTTCTGTCCCAAACACAAGTCAAACAGTCAAAGCATCCTCGGACTCTTGTGTTCTGCAGAATTCATAGTAGTGGCATTCTGGTCAGCTTGTGTGAAATCATCACTTTCATCATATCACTTATGATGACAAAGTTGGTCTTGACATTATGAAAAGCACTGTCTATGTCCTCATTATAACTCAAGATAGGGAAAACGTTCTACTGTCTATGTTGCAATATACTGCAGTGTAAGTCATAATCTATATTGATCAATGTGAGAGAATATTCAGATAGTGTTTTCAACTGAATATAAAACACAAATCTCTTCATAATAAGGCATCTCATACACATTCCTGAATCCATGGTTCACGGGCACTTCAGATCACACTTGTATAATCTACTTTTGATTTCAGACAAACAGCTGCCTGCTCTGCGGCCAATAACCCCATACCTTCACACAACCATATACAGTATATCTCCCTGTGTGATACACAACAACTGAACAGATACTGCTAAACTCTTTGAACCCCAAGTGAGGTTAATTCCAGACACAACGTTACAAGTTGACGGGGTCAAGGGTGAAGGACTTGATGCAGAGTTAAGAAAGCATATCACAGAGTCTGGACAATCTACATCTATCATAGACTATCACATAAATACATCAAAATAGAAAAATTTGTTCTCAAACGTGTATATCCGATTTCTTGCAAGTCACGCAAAATAAATATACTAATACCAGCACTCACAGCACAGGGAAAATCCAATTTCTATTTCTGGTGGTGCATTATCAAATATTTCACAATACAGACGGCAATGGCTGGTGAATTGACATTGCAAAGACCTGACACAAAATTCTGGCTGTACAATTTGCATGCTTTTAGCTACCATGTGAGTCCACACCTACCCTCCACTGCTTGCCAGTGACACTGAAATACAGTGGCACTGCACACTCAAACATACGGTACAATGGCTATTTTGGAAGAGTTCAGGCTTTCCAGAACAAACGGTTCGTAAGCCAGCTTGTACGCTAGCTCCCAATGACCGAGTATAACATACATCGAAAAGTCTTCCTATCTTGCTAGAACCATGTTTTTTGTAAGTCTGTAATATTTGCCATTCAATACTTATCAAAAAAATACAGTCAGTTTAGTCTTTTGCTTGACCAATAAATATTTGTGTACACTTCAAAACCAATGAAGTGAGTCATAAAAATTTTCAATAGTATTATTTGCTAAGGATTTCCAAAAGAAGTCTTTTTTTTTAAATCTATCTACATCTCAAAATTTAGTGTTTGAAATAAAAGTTCGAAAATATTCAGAGCTGTATCAACTGTCAAGTAATGCGGCTTACATAAATTAAAATATGTACATGAAGACTTTTACTCTATTTTGCTGTCTTTGTCTTTGCTTCTTGTTGCCCATGAAAACCTGGTTTTATAAACAGCCTTAAAACCCTGAACATCACAGTCTTGTACAAAGGATAGTATTAATTTTGATCATTCTCAGCCTAAAATATTTTCAACCATGCTCATGAATGTCACGTTACTTTCTAGAAATTTCTGGATTATTACAGAACTGAAGTCGTTTAATTCATACACACATTTATAGTTATTTGAAATTCAACCTGGCTTCTGACAAAATTTTCAGAATTTTTCAATGCAACAATGCCAAGTAAATACGCAGATGTGTGCACCTTCTGGTTTACTGTTCAAGGTTTTTGACTTAGGGCAGATTAAGAGGTGGTATTCCACTGTTAAATGTTGATGAATGGAAGGGTGTACTTAGAGTGCTGTTGAGACCAAGTCTCATACTGGGTCTGTCCTCAGCGCCGTGGCTTGGTCCCAGTAGATTGTTGATACTCATGGCACTGTTGGAGAATGGTTGGCCAGCTGGAGGTGGCGGCGGCGGCGGCGGTTTGTTGCCCATGTTGTGCAGAGAGGTCACTCCAGGGTCAAGGTTGATGGTCGGATTGCCGTGTACAGGAAGGCGTAATGATGAAATGTTCATGCCGATGTTTTCAGTCTGAGAACTCGTTCCGGCACCGGTAATCTCAGGAAAGATATTGCTAACATTAAAATTCGAAACATGAGGTGTTACAGTGACATTTGAAGTGATAGGGGGCGCTATTCCGGACGATGTCTTTCCAATGTTGAATCCAGGCTGGTGCTCCTGGAATACTGGAAAATTTGGCTGGAAATTCATCCCTATGCCAGACGGTCTGGATGATGTAAACATTGGATTGAAAGGAGCGCTGATTTCAGCATCTCTGCCAATGTTTGGCTTTGGTGGTTGGGGCGGACTAGTCAAGATGTGATTTGGTAAAGGCGGTGGGAAATAAGTAGGCATATCCGGTCCACTGAGATGCCTTGGAGGTGAAAAACTTGGCAAGAAGTTTCCGGTATTGTCCATTGAAGTAGAACTTGTAGTGGGCTGACTGCTGCTTATGTTATAGCTGCTATGTTGGGGAGCATTTCCGAACCCTAGGAACGGTGCATTGTTCAAATCAGGTCCGATATTGGGATTTGCGTTTCTCTGAGGAAATGCTGGCCACACAGCGGTATCCAACCCAACCGGCTGTGTAGTCCGGCTTTCTGAGTCAATATGATTACCTCTAAGCTGCCGACCAATGCTCTGTGGCTGAGACGCCGGTGAAGTTCTTGGTGCATTTGATGAATTCCTGGACATATCTGAGGAGTGACTTCTATATTCCTGTCTGACACTTTGTTGGCTTCCTTGAGATCTATTTGATGCCGTGGTCATTCTTTTGGACCCTTTGTTCTGCTGGCTATCACTAGGATGCTGTCTCTTCTGGGCCTGTGATTTACTCTGTCTGCCACTAGGTTGCTGGTTTTGATTGGATACACTGGTATTGCTGCCACTCTGCTGTAGACTGGCACCACTGCCGTCTAGAGGACTCCTCTGGGTGAAGTGAAGGTTTGGGTTGAACTGTGACATAGACATGGAACTCTGAGATGAACTTGGTGAGAACTGTCCCTGCTGTGGAGTTCTCTGGTATTGGCTGTGAGGTACCTTGTCTTGGTTTCTAGCCATAGGTTCCCGATTACTGCTGTTTCTTTGTTGTCTCTGGTTGGTGCTTTCTCTTTGTTTGTCAGCCTGACTCACCTGGCTCTGCATTGATTGCATGGTCTGAGGTTGCTGCGGTGGTTGGTGAGTTGCCACTGTGTGCGCTGTCTGTTGCTGTGGTATGTGTTGCTGCTGTGGTCTCTGGTGGGTGAGATGCTGCCGCTGTTGTTGTGCTGTCTGTTGCTGTGTTTGTTGTTGTTGCTGTTGTCTTTGTTGCTGGTGTTGTCTTTGTTGTTGTTGTTGTTGATGATGTTGCTGTTGTCTTTGCTGTTGTTGTTGTTGTTGTTGTTGTTGATGTTGTCGCTGTGCTGGAGGATGCTGCTGTTGGTGCTGAACGGATTGTTGTTGCTGCGACGGTTGCTGCGGTTGTTTCTGCTGCTTGTTACTATGTTGATCTCTTTGTTGTTGGGGTGACGGCCTCTGCGCAGCAACAGGCCTTGAACTTTGACCCCCGCTGACACTTGTATGAACTTCAGAAACACATGGCAGTGGAGAATTTTCAAACTGCTGTGGACGAACCTGCCTTTGTTGTTGGTGTTGTTGCTGATGATGTTGCTGGTGTTGTTGCTGGTGTTGATGGTGTTGCTGTATGTGTTGCTGTTGTTCTTTGCCGCGAATCATGCCGGGCTGATTGATATAGCTTGTAAATGGCACAGATCCGGTATTACTCTGACCGCCATGGATTTGACCCGGCAATGTGTCAATCTGCGAAGCGTCTGGCGTTCTCATTGTGGAGGGATCGTCAGAAGAAAATGGAGTCTGTAGTTGCACCTGTGATCGTCCATGCATGTGCTGTGGGGGCGGCTTCCATAGACTGTGTTGACCGGCTGAAGTTGACAGGTAAAACGGAGAAGCAGAGGTGTCTTGGTTGGAGTTACTTGCCATGCTGTGGGGAGCTGAGGCCGCCGGGACAGAGGATGGAACAGCAAAGTTGAAGTTTGTGCTTGAAGAGTAGGATTGTACTGGTGGTTTATGGCTCCAATGGGGTGAGGAGTGTGGCACATGTGACTGCGGGGAAGTCACTGTGGGTTCCTTTGATGTTGAACTTGATGTTGTGGGCGTTACAGCAGCACTTGCAGCAGAGAACTGACTAGGTGACGACTCTGTCAAGGAAGTGGTTGGAGGTCTGCTTGCAACGGTACTCTGACTCAAACTCTGGACGCTGTACGAGGTGTTGCTGTTCTTCTTTCGTGATCGCTGTCCTTTAGCAGTTTCCTGTGAGTGTGTGGTCGGAGGCTCTGATGTATTTCGTTGCGTTGAGGGCGCAGTGGAAGTAGTTGAAAACTGATTGGAGACACCTTGCGACGTTGCAGGTTGTGTTGCTTGTGGCTTTGTTCCTGTGTGGTGCTGTGCTGTTGTTCCACTAGTTTGTCGACTGTGTGTTACAGCACCCTGCGAAGCACGAGTGGACACAGTGGCAGTGGTTGCAGCAACACGTGGCAGTTGATGTGACACTGGCTGGCTTCGCTGGCTGGCAGCTGCTGCCATGGGTTGGTTGGTCATTACGGGCAATGAGCGAGATAGAGCAACCGTGGTAGATTCGGTCACTGAGAACAGAGGTGGTGCTACATTCAAATGGGAGGGTTGGGAGACTGCATGCCTCTGGGAAACAGTGCCCGGTGACGGTATAGTGGTATTCTTTGGTGATGGTTGCCTCATTAATGCTTGAGATGACTGGTTCAAAGGATTAGATGGCACGTACTGGGTAGGAGCACACGCTGGCTGTCTGCTGACCAGCACTGGGGACAGCTGACCGGCTGAAACCACTGCATTTGGTGTCAAGCTTCCAGAAGTTATAGTTGCTGTTGATAATGATGATGAAGATGACAGCGACGACGACCTATGGAGCTGGTTGGCAGCATCACTGCCTGGACGATGGAATATCTGTGGAAACGGCAATACAGGGGTCTGTGCTGCTGATTTTGATACCATAGCATTTTGCTGCGACTGACTAGCTGTGTATATCGGAGTGACTGCACTTTCTGTTGTATACATTGAATGCGTGGTTCTGGTGTCCCCTGCTCTGGAATGTGTTGCATAGACATTTAAATGAGCAAGGCTTGGTTGATTTCTCGGGGGAACATTGGTATTGTTAGAACTGGGGGAGGGGATCCCAACACCTGGGAGCTGGTGACTTGTCTGATGTGTGTGAACTTGACTTGAAACAGCACCTGACTCAAAACTTGGACTGTTCGACGGCACAGTTGTGTTACTGGAAGGACTTGGGTTGGATACTGACGGCACGGCGAATGTTGCGGCCGGGGATGAGTGCCTGGTTTGAGGCTGACTGTACACGGAAGTCTGGATATTGGACGCCGATGATACAGCACTCTGATTGCTGGCTAAGTAATTGGACTGCATTGGAGAAGTTGATTGTAACGAGGCGGACGCTGCAACGGAAGTACCTTGATGTGTGTAAAGGGTCACGTCAGATACTGCACCTTGTTTCTGCACTGCAGATCCATCCCTGACAGACGCTGTGGACATGGAACCAGTATCTGCAGTGGAACGCACTGCAGCAACATTTGACAGGTGACCAACACTGGTCAGTGTGTTGGTACTCATTTGCACAGACTGCGATGAAATGGTTGCAATCTGAGTTGTTGGTGGTACCTCGTTTATTGTATCGAAGGCACTTGAAGACAGGCTGTTATTTGTAATACTATCTGATGACTTGGTAGCATTTGTCTCGTCTGGCATATGTACAATAGAGTCTCTCATATCTGCCAAAGCTTTCAAAGAGCTCTCAGTATCTCCAGTGTCAATGGTCAATGGAGCATCATCCTCAAGGTCATCTTCTGGTAGAATACCAGCAGCAAGGAGGCTGTTCGCCAATATTGAACTCCCACTGACACTTATACCCGAAGATGAACTTTGACCTCCGCCATCCGCTGAAGACCCGAGATCAGTTTTCTCGCTTTCTGTCGATGTTTGTGTTTTTGTTGCATTGTCTGTAGCTTGGACATTGTCAGGATCTGAAATAGCTGTTCCCTGATCAGCTGCTGGCTTGGCTTTGGAAGACTGGTTGAGGCTTTGAGACGAGTACGTGACTGACGTCTGGGTTGTCAGTGCTGCCAGTGGTAGCTGGCACGGTCTGCCCTGTCAACACAGCGCCACCTGTTGATGCTACTGATGTGGCAGTGACACTCTGTGTCATCACAATCTTTGTGCTGTTGACGCTGTCACTGTTTTCTTCTTTTGAGGTCTTGACCGCCTCCTCTTTGGTTTAGCCGGTGCCGTTACTTGAGCTATTGCTGTTGAAGGGTATATGAGTGGCAGAGTTGATTTCGGTGCGGAGCAGGACACTGCCGGAGCTGGAAGAACTCTAGTCGCTACAGATGCCTGGGCTCCACTGCTGTTGACTTTTAGAGGTGACACATTCAGTGGTGGGGAACAGTCCGGAACCACACTAGATGCAAAGATGGACTCTGCTGCCCTGGCTAGGATGTCTTTGGGTGAATTGGTATGTTGAGCTGCAGTACCTATCGTTGCCGTGATGGACGGTGCTGTAGCAGCGGAGGAACATACAGTGGTGGAGACATGCAGTTGTTGAGTGTTGACAGCCTGTGAGTTGAGTTGCTGCACTTTGCTAGCGACTGTGCTTGCAGCTGTTGACATGTGAATGGTTGAGATGATCTGGCCATTTGATGTTTGGCTAGACACTGCTGGTATCAGGCTCTGAGCTTGTGATGCCTGGACTGCTGGGATAGCTTGGCTGGTTGGCGCTTGACTTGAGGGCGCTGCTACCAGGGTGTGAGGCTGTGAGACTTGGATGTGATTACTGAATGTCTGCGGACTGTTTGCCAGAATGAGCTGCCCGTTGGAGTTGATGAGAACTTGTTTGGGTTGCTGAGGGAGCGCTGTTGGAGGGTTGACTACTTGCAGTACTCTGTTCTGAGTAACAATGTACTGAGGGGTTTGGTTTCCAGATTGAAGTACCTGGCCAGGGTTCGGTGCCTGAGACGCCACGGCTGGTGACACTTGCCCCGGCAGCACTGTCTGAATGATCTGTGTGTGTCCCGGTTGGATTCCGTGATTAGCAACCTGCATGGGAATAGAGTTATTGACCAGAGGAACCGTGACAGGACCGTGCGGGGTCATGACCTGCACAGCGCTCTGAGCAAACGGGTTTTGCACCATCAGCTGGGTTCCCTGGTTGGGTTGCTGTAACACAACCAGGCTCTGATTGGTGGCTTGGGCCACCTTGGTCTGCATTTGACTGACAGCTTGAGTTGTGAGACAAGTCGGTTGGCTTGGCACAGTCACTGATGAAGCCCCAGCAGGGACATGTACACTGGCTGTCGGCTGTGGAGTTGATGCAATGGGTCTATTATTACTGTCGCCAGACTTCTTTGAAGATTTTGACTTTGGTTTTGAACTTTTCTTTGTACTTGGATTCTGGTTTTTCTGTCCACTGTTCGGCAATTTCACACAGTCTGTGGAACTCCTCCTGACATCCCGTTGATTTGGTATTGCTGAAGTGACCACACCGGATGTTTGATTCGATGTTGACATGATTGGTGTTGTCAGATTTATACTCTGAGTGACAGTAGTGACAGCAACCTGATTGGCCGGTTGCATGACAGTCATGCCCTGGTTATTTTGCTGGATCAATGCAATGCCCTGATTGGCTGGCTGGGCAACGGCAACACTCTGATTGGCTTGTTGTACCATGGGCATGACATACGTGGCGACTTGATTCTGACCTGGATGCTGCTGTAAGATGACCTGTCCACCACCACCCTGGGGAAGAATCACGTTCTGTCCAGGTGCGGACATCAGAGATGGGTTGTAACTCACAACGTTTGACAGTGGATTGGACGCAGCAACTTGTAATCCAGGTGTCCCACCAAGCATCTGTACAGGAGCAATGTAATTACAAACTTGATTCTGATTGGACACAGCAACCTGCACTGGGTTCTGCATTACTTCCCCTGGTTTTCTCGCCAGGGTTGCTGCTGGCACAGGCTGAGTCGCGCTGGCTCCAACAACCATATTTTGATTTACGGTTTGCACGGTCTGCAGTCCAGTCACTGCCTGTGATGACATCACAGAGGCAACACCTTGAGTCTGTGCTACAGCCATGTCTGCGCTTTCTTGACTGGTGAACACCTTATCGCCATTCTCCAATGGGTTGTCACCTTGCTCACTCTCAGTGCTGTCATTGGACGCTGGTGACTGAGCCGCCTCCTGATTGGCTGCTTCAGCACTTCCTGGTCCTTGGTTTGATGACGTCACTTCCTGTGTGCCTTCGTCCATGCTCTCATTTGCCGTGGCTCTACTTTCATCCAAGGGGTCAGTAAACAGCTGGGGCACTCCCTCTGCGCTGACTTTGACATTGCGTAACACTTTGCTGAAATGCTGGTTCTCTTTCCGAAGTCTCTCATTCTCGGCTTTCAGTGAATTGATCTCTTTGGCTGTGGACAAACACACGGAGAAAATATTCTAGTAAACAAACCGTATGTCTTCTAGCGTTCTAAGGTTGGAATAACATACACTTGAACATGAGAAATTGCAAATATCACATGTTGTTTCCCTCTCTTTGACAGTACTGTTCATATTGTTCATATCCACAAGACCTTGATGATGGTGTGCGTCTAACACAACTCAGACTTGAATGTATGAATTTCAAGAAAATGTAGGTGTCACTGCATGCCCTCACTCGTACACAGACAATGTTCTTGCATAAAAGAATAACTTGTGGCATTTCTGTTACATGTGCATCACGGTACCATGGGTGTTATGAAATCTGTCAAATACCATGGTATGCGATGTGATTGGCTATTACTGTGAGCAAATCCATTTTTTTTTGGTATTGATAACATTTCAACGCAATACAATACATCACAATACACAACGTAAGTCTAACATCTAGGTTATGACCAAGTAATCATTATAATGTGTTTAGGTTTACAACTGCAAATTGAAATTGCTTTGAGGAATTAAAACGATGTGAATAAAATGTAGTTTTACACTGTGGTCTCCCTGTAGCAAACTGAATATCCAGCAACAGTTTTTTTACTGATCAAATGGCTTGCAATATTAGCCATATTCTGTGATGACGTTTAATCATTTAATTATTTCTTTATTAATTACCTTGTCCATCGGTTGCACCTTCAAGCAATAAATTATCATATTTTTGTTGAAGTTCCACTATGTAGTCTGCAGCATGCTCTAGAATCTGATTCTTCCCCTGAAAAACAAAACACAGAGTGGGAAAGATGAGTTATAAAACAAGATATGTTGAACCACATCTCAGTTAAACTCAATTTAGTAAATATTATGATAAAAGCTACAGCAGTATTTCAGGGAAGAGTAATCAATGAAGGTTGACCACTTCATGTACCGGTAGATGGCAAAACTGTACTCTAACAATGTCACTGACAGGTAAGATGTGATTTTGTCACCAAACGTCACTGAAATACACTAAATTGCTTGAATATCATTCCTACAAACAGAGACTAATTTCTCACAGGGAGACCAGACAGGAATGTCTGGCAGCTTGTTATATATATGCTGTAAATTGTAATAGTAACTCCACCATAGATTTCCATGAACAGTTGCACACGTTGTTCAATTGCATTATGCAAAGGAAAGCAAAGATGATTGTGTAATACATTCTCATATGTTTGTCAAAAGAATCTTGTTTGACTGAAATTTTGGAATACGCATGATATTTTGTATGGTCTTGAAATACAATAAATCATTCTGTTATACACTTTGTGGGAACACTTGTCTTTTAGTTTCTGAGTATGACCTCTGACACAATCCTTACACATATCAGACAACTCACACCAAAAATCAATGTCGAACTTTCAAACTCGAATAATGTGAAAAAGGCAACATACTCCAAAATGTCACCTTTGTTTTGATTGCTATGTTATCAGTCACTCTCATTCACTATCGTGATTTACATCAAAGTACAACACGGTTGCAAACTTCAAAACAGTCCAAACAGTGGATGCAATGAATGGTCTCATAATAACAGTGCCAAACCAAGAAAGCTTAATCCGCTATGGGCCAACTAAAAGCTGCAGTGCATCATGGGTAATTAGAATACCAGTACCTTACATGTGAATGGCCACATAGAAGATCACATATTTCAAGAAGCTTCCACAAGAATTGTAGAAAGAATGTTTGTGACGTCAGAGAGTTTCACGATGCCTTCTATCCTGGCAGGGGCTGAAGCCAACTGAATTGCGCAATTAGATGACAGCATTTGTGGTTCAGTAGACGTGCATGTAAAATTCTTTTGTATTGTTGCTGGCTCCTACAACAAGTGCAAGTGATCTGCCATGTGCAAATAGCCTAGGCATCAGGACCAGTCCCACATTTACAAACTTAATTTTGTAATTGGTGTTGGTAAATGTCAAGGCAGCTGAAAAATTACACAATATTGTTAAAGAATGAGAGTGATATGACAATGACAATAATGATGTACGGCTGTTTCAATGAAAGCCCTTGGAAATTCCATACGTATGTAATCAGTAGAATACCAAGCCATACAGTGACTCATACATGAATATTTGTGTTCAATGAGATGAGGTCAATGACATCAGTCAGCAATGCCTTACATGTACAATATACCAGTGTTGCAGACAGGAATTCAGGAGACACTGTGTCCCTCTACCGTTTATTTTTTGGGACATTTTGCACATTTTGTGGAGAACCTGCATTATTCATCAATCAAATTTTGCATTTTTTTTATAACAAATTAGCTTCACAAAACAAAATTCCAGCTACCAGGACCATGTCGCTTTGTCTGAACGTATTGCAGCAGTATACTTTGTCTGCCTCCAATCAGAGCTCAGTCAGACTACAAACAAGTTGATATTCATATAATCTAGTGTAGTGTTTTAATTACTTTTAATCACTGTTCCAAAGTATGTAAATATAAGCCTCAAAATAATCATGCAAAACAAAGGTCATTAGACATTACTTGCAGACTACACACACTGAACACAGTCGACTCAAAGTTGCGCACAAGGTGACCCAGTACACCAGAATGCAGGGCAATGGGTTCTGGTTTGGGGACATTGTCGCAAGGGCCCGTCATGGCTTATACAATATTTACAAAAATGTGGATTCGTGTATAATCATTCTACAGGTATATGCATTTAGGAATTTTCATCTTTCAGTCATTTATTTGCAAATAAATGAGAAAATATAAAATGATCAGTATTCGTATTTTTAACAAAAAAATATAAATTTAGAAAAATGATCACTCAGTTCTTGATAATTTCATGTGTGCAAAAATATATACAGGTAATAATATTTCACTCATAAGCCGTTCATTCAACATTGTACCAGATTAGAATGCATGTAAATCATTGCAAGCTGACATCACTTACAACACCTCTATTGATTGGCTATACAATCTGCTACAGTGCTTGTTATTGGCTGATTTGATGCCCTGTAGCCAATAGTCTTCACTGTAGTGTTTGTTTCACTGACCTGCACTTTATTGGTATCCAAAGTTGGGATTAATGAGCCAATCCGCATTATTCCAGTATTTATCTTGTTCTTCCGCCGTCTTTCCACCGCATTGTGAACGCTCCGTTGCCTTTCCCTGTTTTCACTGTACAATGAAAATTGAAATACAAAATCCCAGTATAAATTATAATTCATGCTACAAGCATACCAGTACACTTTGACAGATGTGTTTAAAACTAAACCACTTCATGTGAAGTTGTTTAATACTCTCAGGCCAGACTTTCCTGTACATAACATACCTGCATTTCATATATCTGGGTTCAGGTCTGAGAGGGTTAAAATCAACACAAAATCAAGGTATTTGCAAACTTGCTTGTCACACACATTATTTGGTCATAATTTTAAAATCCAACATATTCATGTCATGTACATATTGGCAAGGTACATGTAAGTCAATGAAAATAATGTCTATGGAAATTGCTCACTAGAATCACACCTGAATCTGATTTGAAACATTTTGTGGCGAAGGTGAAAGCATAATTTGATGCAGCAGTGCATAACCCTGTAGATCAAAGATCATGTAACCATGACGATTAACAAGCAACATGTGTGTTGTATCACTAACAAAGATAAATACAACATTAGATATTGCTGTGTTTGCTTACATTTCCGTTCACATATTTTATAATTATAACAGTGGCTGTGATTGGTCTGCACAGTTCACAGCTTGGTTCGAGAGAACCTTAAGACATTGTCACATTACCTTGAGCGTTCATGCAGGATTTGCTCTGTAGCGAGACTATGCTACCCCGACCTAACCAAGCCATGCAGACCAGACGATGGTCAGTCAAATATACTACATAAACATGAACATGGAACAGTCAAGTAATGATACAAGCTATACAACTTTTGATGATTTTTTCCACTTTTTGCGTCAATTACAGTTTCTTCATTTACTCAAGTTGAAACACCAACTATCTAGCTTTGTAGACACTGTGTCTATGCATGCAAAAAATGCACTCTTATTGTTCAAATTTAAATTCTAGTCCAGACGAGAATTTACATTATCAACAACACTGCAGTTTAAACATATACAGACTTATAGCTGACAAGATGAATACTGTGTATCTCGACATGTTTCTGGGAGTGGAACAAGTTACCGTAGTTGACAGTAAGAACATATCATCAACAGTTACAGCCACTGACCCTGGAACTGGTCACAACCGACATGGTAATGAAACATAGGGCCAAAGTCCCTGAAGCTACTATAGACATGGATACAAAATTAAGTATTTCCTGACTGTATGAAATTATCTCACTAAGGTCATCCTAGGGACTTGTAAACCAAATATTAAAGCTGTCTGACCAGCGGTTTTGAAAGAACAAGCAACTCAACAGTTGACAGAGCTCTGCTGTGTTATGTAGAGAATAACCTTTTGTGACACATGTATTGATGAAGAAGGTGGATATCTTTGATTAACATTGTAAGTGAGTTCTGTTGAATAAGTTGAGACTGTACATACAGTACTCAGAGAAAGCACACTGAAGAGACAAATGTTTGAAACTTAAGAAGTTCAAGTCATCAAAAGCATTATAAGGAATCATGTAACTTTCATTGCACTGTTTACACAGATTGCATAATTGCTATAAATAGCACATGAGGAATCTTACAGCCCAGCTTTACCATAAAACCCTATCACTTTGACCACTCTTTTAATTGACCACTCTATTTTTTTCCTCAAAAAGTAATTTTATTTTATCCTTACCAAGTCAACCATAAATGGAGATTAGAACTTTCTCTATCTCTATCTCTATTGACTATTTTGAGCAATTTCTTTAGATAACATACAGGGCACAATAAATGACGGTTCAGAATATGTCAAAGTTGGGATTCAGGAAAGTTGCCTTTACATGTTTGAATCCTCCAAGATGGTAAGCATTTCACTATGACTGTCAAAAAAGTTGAACTTTCTGATAATTCTACACTAAAATTATTTTGGCTTTGATGATTTCCTAATTAATTCAATTATTTAAAATCATATTAATTATTTTTTTCTGGGTGAATTGATAGGGTTTATACAGTACAAGAATTACATACAATGTAAGTCAAATTTTGACCAAAAATGACAAAAAAATTCCTTAAAATACACATTTGCATATTTCATCACAATTTGAACAAATCTAAGTTGGGTTACCCCTAGGGACCTGTATACCAAATAACAAAGCTGTCTGACCAGCGGTTATGAAGAAGAAGATTTTTTACCAAAACACCTTTTTTGGCATTAATTTGCCTATTTTCAACAATATCAAAAAATAAAAAAAAACAGTTTCTCAAAATCATATTTTTCATCTACACAACAAATACTGCGGTTCTCAAGATATTTGAGTGGACGGACGCCTCACAAACGGACATACATACATACATACATACATACATACATACATACATACATACATACATACATACAGACTGACGACGGACGCCGGACGGATACCCATCCCAATAGCTTCTATAGACTATAGTCTATAGTAGCTAAAAAATAACATAATAAGAAACAAGTTTCTGAAATACAGTAGGGCCTACACATGAAAATTACAAAATTTGCAACAGTTATCTAGCAAAAAGTAACCCTGAATAGTAAAAGATGAGACTTACTCGACAACTTCTTCCGGCGGATAGAGATAGTTTGCCAGTCTGACAGCGTTCATTACAGAACTTTCAGCATTCTCTGTATTGCTGCCATTGTCTGATCCTGATAAAATAATAACACAAATCAGCGGATGACTGACAGTCTTTACCAACTTATCAATTGGTACGTTCAGACTGACGACTTTGCGTCGGCCCAGGTCCCGACCAGGGCCGGGGCCGACGTAAAAAACCAATGTGGACACGCTGAGTCGGCCCTGGGCCGACTCAGTTTGGTCCCGGTTAGAAGGGGGGGTTCAGGGCCGACTCAGGGCCGACGCAAAATTTGGTCCGACGCAAATCGCCAGTGTGGACACGTTACGTCGGCCCTGGTCCCAGTTGACCAGGCCTCCGCTATGGATCGAAGTTGAACTAGTCACCCTATTCGCACAAAACAAACGACGTTTGAAACTAAAGTTTACACCTATCAAAAGTTTTCAATCCAGTCTTTACATTTTAATATCATCCCATGTACGCTGAACTTCCCACCAACCTTTGTTCCGCAAACGAGACCATGTCATTCGATTCCACAGTGCACGTAATAGACTAGAGAGGCATGTCAAAAATGCCGCGCACTGGTTATTTCTCCACCGCGGTCTTATATATACCATATGCTCATCCAATAAATAGTGAAGATCTCTCCGATGATTAAAAGGGTGAGTGGTAGTCATATTTGCCCTTCTTGTGCGTAAAAACACAGGAAAATCATGAACAGTAGAAACAGCGTGCCATATTCAAATGCGCCATTTTGAACTTTGACAGGTCAGAGGTCACAAAGGAAGGTAAAGTTACGTCGGCCCTAATTCTGGTACCGGTAGGTGTGGACACGGACTAAATTTAATCCAAAAGGACAATTATTTTGAGTCGGCCCATATTTCAGTTGGGTTGCCAGTGTGAACAAGATAATTGTGTCTTTATTTGAACTGCTCTTGATTTACCTGCATCTTATCTGCATTGACTTTCAGGCGGCTGTTAATTGCCTGCCTTCATCCTTTACAATACCTTGAAGCGCTGATGATGAGCATTTGCGTACTCAATAATATTACTCTTAAATACACGATTAGCAATGCAAATACCTACATGTAATTGCCGAGAAAAGAAGTCCAGCATAGAACATTTATTCTGGAAGTGAAATATACTGTTTCCATTTTCATGATCTTTGATTCTTTTTATCACCTGTATTATTTTAGTTACAAAGGAGCCCTAATAGTTATTTATATATTTAGGGTCCATCTCACTTATTGCACTGGTGAGACAATAGGTAACATTATTTAAATGTATGTTATCAGATTGATCACTTTTAAGCTCAAAAGTTTCAATGAGGTCAAACTGTGTTGTGGGTTTACTCACTGAGGCTGGGTTTGTTTCATCAATCATCTGTGTTAATAATGATCCTGATATCCTGCATCGCAACAGTTTCAGGAATAGATGCAAAGAATTACATGACTCAAATCAGGCAAATTATGTCCCCCTACATGTAGCTTATGGTGAACTTTCAGTAAAACGTTGTTTTGTGTTTGTTTCAAAGGTTACGCCTTGTTCAAACAGAAATCATTTCCTTCAATTGGAGACGTCACAATCGATGCATTTAACATATATGTTGCATTTTAACAAAAACTTGAACATGTGAAAGCCCCTGAAAACATAATTGTAAACATAATAACTGACTAAAACTGCAATGCAAATATGCCAAGTACATGTAGGTAATAAGTTTGGCTCAATACTGCTGTTTACTGATTAGGCAAACGGGAGAGGATATTACGGGTTAAAGTGGATGGACCTGGTTCTACTCTGATCCTGAGGGATGTCTGATGCTAAATTATCTTTGGAGACAAAGTACAGGCAATATTGGAGCAGCTTTACTTCTCTGACAAGTTTCAAAATCACATGCAACTTTGAAATCGTTTAGAATTAATTACTCATATCAATGACGATGCATTACCTGTAAATGAAACTAGCAGGTTAATCGATATACTCTGTGCAAAACGAGTGATAGATAAAATCTACTGGGTAAATGTTACAAGGGTTGGTAAAACTTCTCCGGTCTCTAACTTGATTGGGAAAGTGGTTCTGACGGCCTGTTGCAATGCTCCCTCCAGCTCTACTGCACAGATTTGGAGCCTATGCACTGGTGCAGTTGCCATAGACAACAGGTAAATACTAGAAGCAGTATTCTGATTCATTAAACTTCAATGTCATTATCACTCTGATTTTTGATGGTTTCAGGACAGGAAGCCCTACTGAAAATTTGGAATTAAAGAGGATTGCAGATGGTAGACATCTACCGATTGCGGTAAATTCAACATAAAAATGACATTATCTGCAATTTGCGTTATAAAAACTGCATCCCAGTTCGTCATGACTATCCAGATAATTTTAGCAATAGCGTCTCCATTGTTTGAATTGCTACGGTACTTCAGTGAACTATAGGTGTTTGGGTCGTTGCAAATGATTCTGTAAGCTTGGAGACTTTGCTCAATAACGATTCATGGTAACTCGTGCATGTTACATTTCCACTGTCAACTCTCTTGCCCCTCTCCAGTTCCTGGATTTATAACTGACCTTGACCTACAGGCTACAGTGATAAAGATTTGACGGACTCTTGAGAACACCGGGCAGTATATGTTCTCTGGCAAGACGCGACACAGAAAGCTGAGAGCGGAAGGGAGCAATTCTTGTTTTATGTTGCTTACCATCTTCCGTGAAACAAATACAACATCCCTACTGTACGATCAGACACGTCAACCGTGCTGTGCACTGGACATGCCATGCATGTTCGTCCAAGTTAAAATCACGATAGACCGTCCAAACTCAGCTGTCATTTTCGGATTTCCCTTTTCGAAACACTCTTTATCGGATATTAGTAACAAGACCTCAAGTTATGGTTTCATAATGATCAAAGTGTGGCGAACTGTCTCGTCTGGCATTCTCTTAACCCGTATAGCCTGCCTATTATACTCCTAACTTACCGTCTTTGTGCTGATGCCTTGTCTGGTTGCAATCGGCAATCCTTGTCGGTTTATTGCTTCCGTTTTGTCCGGTGACATCTCTGGACGTTTCTCCCTCGACATTCATACCCGGAGATTGGTGAACAGATTTTCCATGATCCATTGTGATCTTTGAGAACTGGCTACTGAGCTCACTGTCGATCAGTTCCGTCCATAACTTAGTGCAAAAACTGATAAGTTCACAAGTGTTTCTTTTCTTCAACGCTCATTGCACAGCCGCCATTTTGTTTGTCAAGTTTGACGTCTGGCCTATAGAGGGCGCTTGACTTGACCAGCCACGCATCTTGAAAAAGCCCGAGGTACACGTAGGGCTTCTTTTACCCACAGTCCCTCCTCTGTGGAGGGACTGTGTTTTACCGCACTTCTGCGCACTGACTTCTCACACAGTTTGTGGTCCGTATACAATTAGAAGGCAAACACTGTGGTTCAAGAAAACGACTAAAGGGGGCCGCAGCTTTGTTTTCCTTTTCTTCTGTTTCTTTAACTTCTAAGTTCCCAGACAAACAATTGATCCATATTTTATAAAGCATATTAAAGCTTTAAGTTAATATTCCACTTCAGTTTTCCACGTTCTGCAAGGCGTAAACTGGGTGAGCCTTGTCCAACACAAAACAAATTATTATGTACTGTACAATAGTATTTTCAGTATTACAATGCCACAAAACAAATGGCACATATGTTATAATACCATGCACCACAAACCAAGTCATTTCGAGGTAATGTTTTCACTGTAACTATACCATGCTTATTGGCATTTAGAATTAAATAAAAAATTGGAGAAGGGAAAGAAAGAAAGCTGTATTCATCTGGGCTGACCCACTGCGATTTTAGGTCAAATTTTCTCTTCCCTAACCTATATCCATCGGCAACCACCATGCACTCTCCCCTTTAACAACTTTAGTCTCACCGTTGGTAACAAATTCTATTCCCCCTTCTGATCAAATAAGCAAATAAAGTAAAAAAGCACCACTCACTTATAAAATCAAAAAACGTGAAATGCCAGCCCACCAAGAAATCTCTGTAACACATTTTTATTTTCTCCTCACACTATTTTTTTATTACTCATGTTTTGCTCGCATCTAACAATTGACCAAATACAACATGCCAGTATCATCCATTAGAAACAGTCTTGGTAAAAGATGGTGTTTACAGAAAACTACTAAATGAAGTGTAAGCACACAAGCAATGTTTGGTTTTGTACATTTATTAAAAGTTAACAATAAATATTTACAGAGGCAGAGCTTTCGTCAGTTTTGTTTGATGGCCCGGGTCAAATGAGATTAATTAATGGTTGCAATGTCCTTTACAAAATGGAACATTGAATGAGATGTTTTCTGCCTATCAATTGAGCAGCGAGTGTTCCAAAGAAATGATCTAGATGGTATAAAACTCTTGACAGTTGCTAAGATGACCCAGGTGAAAATGACGGCCTTAATATTCCTTAATGACGACGTTCCTGAGTGCCCACAGACCTTCCCGTTCAATCCATGCATCCAAGGTGATGCCTGATGACACAGCAGAATCTCCCTGTCAGAAAAAAAATACACAGGAATAAAATGATGGGAAAGTGCCATCAGTTATTGTTGACTGAATGGTTTAAATCGCCAGAAAATTATCAATTATCAATATTGCAACATTAGCATAAAATCTATGAACATGGCTTAAAATTGAAAAAAGTGTTAATTTCAGAAAAAAACATACAGAGAATATTCCAACAAAACTACAGTGCATTGACAAAGGTGACAAAAATATCTCCGTTCTAATTGTCACTTCTGAGATCTTATCCACGTTTTATGTGTCATGCAGGGGAGAAGCACCCTCATTTACTTGAGTATATCAATGATGTCATGGTAACAAGAAGCTACCATAGCCAAGTTTAATTCAAAGCTTGACTCTTAGGTTACATTTCAACAATACAATTGTGGCCAAAATACAATGTGCAGTGCATTTGCAATGTGTCAGTGATAGCAATATCTTATTGTACACATGCCAAAGCAAACATTTAATTGTAAACTATCAGTTGAATGATAACAGTAATTAAGCTGAAGGAATTCATCCGTTTTCTTCTTTAAAACATTTCACAAAAAGATTAAAACTTGCAAATTCAGTCATTTCACTAACAGATTAAATACAAACAATAAGGATCATAGTGTAATGATGTCTTTAGGTGAAGTGGTGAAACTAGGAATAACAATATCAGTTAGATTCTATAAATACCTGACTTTGTTCTGCCTGCTTGACTTTAGGAGTTTTGTCTGTAACAAAGAGATCAGTAAACTTCAGATTTGTAATCTGCCCAGCTTCAGCCTTCAATACAGATGGGGTACCAGTGTACGCTTCTGGAAAATATCCTTTCTGGCTATCAATCTGTAAGATAGAATTATTGTAATTTATCCCAAGGTAGATGATGATTGACAATTGATTTCTCATTGAAGATAGGAGAGATTTGCTTTGGATATATACTGCATTTTTGATGACATACATCGACTTTTCAAAATACATCTCTGATACACTTGGATTCAAATCAATGCATTCATTTTCTTCGCCGTCGCTTACATTCAGTGAAACACAGACTAGAGGGAATATTTTTTTTTGAAATCCACTGACCTGTGTTGTCTTGATGTTGAATGGGAAGTTCCTGTTAGCAGCATTTGGTCTGGTCAGTATCAGGAAGAAGATATGTCCAATACAGATGACAACTCTCTCAATTGCATTCACAACCTTAGCTCTGGAATAGATAATATTACATACAGCTACTGTTTTATTTGCTGATCAAATAATAACAAGAATGTACAGCGCATGGACGCTGGCGTGACTGGGTATCTTTGAATGCTACTGTTAATGGCAGAGCTGATGTGATGCACTATACCGGTAAATACTGGTCAGGAAATTTTTGACAGTAGCAAGAAAACTGATTATCTTACTTAAACCAGATTGAGTTCTCACTCAAAATTTGGAATTGTGTGAACAGCTAATATTAAGACAGTGTATAGAGTAAATGGCTCCCTGGTAATAGGGTATGTTTAAATCATAGAAATTTTCAGGTTTAAGCAATCAGCATCCAATAACATTAGCTAAGGTCTTGTAGTTTGCAGACATTTCAAGTTTACTCATCAGATTGTCTTCCACTCAACAAAATAAATTTGCAGTTGCAGAATCTCACATTGTCATTGATGAAATTATCTCTTGATCAGGGCTACAGGGAAGGATTTACGTCATACAACTCAACCATCAAACTTTACAAAAAGTACAACTGCTCCTCAGACAAATTTGGCCGTCTTTGAAGGGAAGCAGTCTGAGAAGTTGCTGAGATCATACTCAAGAGTGAAAGGGTAGCTCAATAAGAATGGGATTAGCATAAAAATGGGATTAGATGGATAAGAATGCAATTAGATTATGAGTATGGGATACAATAAGGATGGGATTAGCTTAATGAGGATGGGATTAGATAAATGAAGATGGGTTCATTGTCAGTGTCAGACTACCTACAGTTTCTCCATTCAGAGTAGAACAACACAATTATTCTGCAATACATACAGTATTTGAGAAGCATTCTAATTGACAGCATGTCATGCTAACAGAAAATGTGCCAGTATATGTACCTACCTAACCCAGGCATCGATAGCATAGTTGCAGACAAGGATAGTCACAGGAGTAGCCAGCCACCAGAAAGAGAATACCACACCAAACTGAACGTAGAATTCTACCATGTCAGGGTGATGTTTGATGGAGAAGTAGATGGCATAGTGAGTCCATACAAATCCTGGACAGTGAAATGATATGCTGTGAATCGGCTACGCTCATGAACACTGAATGATCTAACTTACATGGTGATGTTTTTATTGGTGTAATCAAATCCACAAATTTACTAAACAAAGTACAATAAGCAATCTTATTCAGAGATTTCTCTCCTGAAACGCCACATTTGTAAAAAAAAGTAGCTTTTTTTTCCTACTAGCAAAAGTGGTATACTTGGAAGCTTATCATATACGGGTATCACCAAAGAATGTAAGGTCATGTAGAGATCATGACAATGACCAATGATGATGAATGTAAGAAAATGGTATTGCATGGTCACACCAGATCAATGTCAATTCAAGATCAGGTGAGATTCACCAGTCATGCAGAACTGTGAGAATTGACAGTCACTGTGAAAGAATTTCTCAGAAAAGCAAGAGCATTGAATTTAAAAGAAATACACATCAGTGCATTTAATGTGCATGCTATTATTAACAGTTTGTATCCTATGAGATGATTGTTGTAGTAGTCTGTGCTATTTCTTTCCACAAACCACTGATTTGTTAGTTGGTATTTAATTCCTCATACCAATTCCAGGACAAATCACTTACCAATGAAATACAGTCCAATCAGTCCATAGCCGGCATAAGATTCATATTTGTAGAGAACATCTCTTGGGTCAAACATTGTTTCCTCACAGAAGTACAGAGCACAGTACACAATGGTGTATACCGTCATGAAGACTGCCAGCTTTGTCAAACTCACTTCACTCAGTTTACCTCTGTTGAAATGAAAACACATGTAATTTTTAGTCTTTCTTTGATTCATTTACAAATCAACAAGTGAAAATAAAGAGTAAACACATTGATGGTATTTTTTAAATCACAACAAGCTTATGTAAAAGAATTAAGAGTTCAATGCAGAGCAATAAAGTGAAAAAAATAAAAGTAATAGAGAGACACTAAGCAAGTAAAAGGCACTCTATGTCAACCTGGTTGAGTAACTTATGCATGCTTTTCAAATATCTTGTATACCGTATGTTAGGCTGGCAAGTACTGGGAATTGTTCTATAAATGTCATTTTATAATAAATTGAACATTGAACAGTAATTGTATTATTATGGTGCTTTGCTAGCAACAACAGATATAAACTTGAATTGTGAGGATACTCAGTCAAAAGTGAAATATCACAGCAGTATCCTTTATTGAAGGAAAATCAAATATGGTTTGATACACGGTATGGAGATGAGGGAAACCCATGATAACAGACTAAGCAGTTTATTGTCAATGATCTAAACAGTCAATTGTGATTTTCAACGGATTTTGAGAAAAACTTATCTACCTTGTGATTGTAAATCCTTTGCCAAGCAAAATGATCGTCAAGATGAAGACCAGAATTCCTGCTGATTCAACAAAATTTGCTGGGAAAACATAAGAAAATAGACAAAGAAAAACAGATAAATAAATAAATAAATAAATAAAATCCATAGGTCATATATTCACTCTTTTGAATCAATATAATTTTGTTTTTCTGTCGATTGAATAATGTGAACTACGAAACTTGCAAAAATTCATAAAATATTGTCAGGGCTTGGATGATCCCCTTGTCATCATTTGAGTGTAATATTTGTGAAGCAAAGAAATATAGTTGAAGTAACATTCCAATTGATAAGTTTCCTTTCATTCTATTGTACTGGATTCCTGCATCAGGAGTTACTACCCTGCACATCAATTTTATTTATGGGTAATCTCATGTAATATAAAATATATTGACTGAGGCATGGACACAAAAGTTACAAAGCAGTACATGGCATATCTGTCATTTCAGCTGACCTCTGTAACTAACTTGCCATACATTTCAAATCCCTCACTTACCAAACATTTCCAATCCAGGATACGGTAAACCGGTCTTTCCGTACATGCCGTATGCAATTGTCATTAGAAACAAACTGGAAAATTCTGCCAATACTGAGAAGGCAAACAACTTGTATGTCGAGTGTAGAAATCTCCGTTCTGACAGAATCTCTGTAAGTACAACACAAGGTATTCCAAATCAAATTAAATCACCTTAATAATGCTATATTGTGTGAATACATCCATTTACTGCATGAATAGTTCTTTACTTCGTACGATATGGTTGTACTTGTGAGCTTTATTAATTAAAAGCCATATTGAGTGATGCTGTGCTTTCTCAATGCTATTCAGCAATCACAAAGTATTCAACAACTAAAATTTTTATTCGGGCAAATTTTCACCCTTTTCCTGAAAAAGACTCAGTGCAGCAATGCTTTCTACCAGGTATAACATCAGTAAGAGTACAAAAATCTTATTTATAACTTGCCAAGACCAGTACTTATAGGACAAGCAAATATTCCTAGATAAATAAGATAAGAAAACATTTGGACAAATGCTTAGTGAAAAGTACATGGTTCATCCAATATGAACCGGAAAAGTAAATATTTTGACAAATATATCACTTACTGGAAAAGCGGATGGTGATCACAGACAGGAAGAAATACAAAACCATAAACACCAAATTGGTTTCCAGAATATCTGAAAGATTGAAAATCAGAAAAAAAATTTATCATTATAGGACCAGTAACCGGAACAGTTGACAATGCTTGCTCAAATGTACAGAAGATGTACCAGTACACTCTATGCAGCCTCTACTCAGTACACAGAGTGTCTGTAAAATGCTATATTTGTGTTGTTCTTGTCTATTGTGTAGTCTCTTGTTGTACCAGTACTCCTAATTAATGTTGAAGTACTCTGTCTTCACTCTGTCAATGCAGACTGTATCATATGTGTGATGTCCATTTTACGTTAAAAGGACAAAGTCAGCCATTTTTTGATACCAGATACTACTTATATTGTTTGACATGTTGAAAGATACTGAAATGAATGGGTGACCATATATATTCAACCCCAGTTTTTGACACAATAAATGAAACAATTGTGAGAATGAATAAATAGAACATATCTCGTATAAAACAAAATTCATGAAAAATGGCCGACTTTGCCCCTTTTATGGGTTCTCTAATCATGTTACCAGGGTTCTCCTGAGAACATCAATTACAGGACAACACGAATGCTTCCAGGGGCTCCAACACAATTTGCTTATCCTCCAAAACCTTAGCAAAACACAGGCAGATACAAAATAATGAAAATAAAAATTCTTGCTAACCATTTATTATTTCACAGAATATGATTTTTTCAATTTACCTATATCATCTAGACACCAATATCATAAAATGGATCAAAGCAGTATCATCAAGTTTCAGTTTAATTTACTCTGCACTAATGTGTAAGGTTTCCATCACTAGCATTGCTATAACTTTTCTGATACTTACATCTTTCATCAGCTGAGAAGTGTTTATCCCACAACTTGACACCGTTGGTCATAGTAATGTTATAATCAAAGTCCATAGCTACATCAGAATAACAGTTACTCATCACCAAGTACCACCAACGTGCACGGGGTGTTTGAAAGGAGCGACCACCAACACAGTGCATCCACTGAAAATAGAATTCATACTATAATGGTGAGTACAGTCCACAAGACTTCAGACATTGCTGATGGTTGACTTTACAAAACAACATTACCAATGGAATTTACCACAACTTGTGTTGTATGGTCATAACTAGAAATTTGAGAATTGAACAGGGGCGCTAGGAAAGTCAGTTTGTTAACCCTATGAGTGCCAAAGTCAATTTTTGTAGCCTTTATAAAATATTCCCTACTAGTCAATTTGTTTCAGATTTTTACAGAAATTTTGATAAAAACTGTAGCCAATAAAACATGAAGTCCATTTTGTCCAAAATTAATACAAGACTCACAGATAAATTCATAAAAATTGGTAAAATATTGCACTAAAATTTTGGTGGGAAAAATTATAGCACTCACAGGGTTAATACTAGATTCCAAAATCTGAATGCAAACCTTGTTCTAATAAATACTTTATAATGGCTCTTCACAAAGAATATACTGAATTTAAGTCAATGTAACAAGTAATTCCAGAGATTATTTTCAGCATAGTGATGACTTTTGCCAAAATGTCCGTTACCACCATCTTGCTCTGATTCCATTAGATATCAAACCACTGTGTTTCAGTCTATAACATATGTATTTCTGGAAGATAGTCTTTCCTTTTTTCAAAGTATCTTTTTCACACATTTCATGAATGCAAAGTTTAAAATGTTTGTAATGAGGACAAAGCAGTGGACAAAAAGTCTCTCCTCTGACTCATTCATGATATTTCCGATCTCTTTATGTTAGCATAGGAAGGTTTGGAAAGTTCTTGCACAATGAATACAATATTCCAGTACAATGTACACGTAATACATGAACTTTGCCTATATCAAAGAGAATTTGATTGAGCCACACTGGAGAAGCTAACTGATGACCTAAAACTGAATTACCTCAATGCCATCAGAGTCAGTCACTTTCTTGCATCCATTATACCCATCAGTCAATGTCAGCTTGGAATTGTGAGTCCCTGGAATTGCTTCCTTCTTCTCACCACAAGTCTGAAGAGAATTGACAAGTGAAGTAAATAAATTAAAGCTCAAAAAGCTGTGTAGTACACTAAAACACGGCATTGGCCAAGAGGCTCATAATCTCATTTAAGCATACTGGTACATATTAAAGGCACATAAGCTGTAACTTGTGGCAAGTTTTTCAGTATTCTGCTTCTGTATATCAACTACCGTATCTGACCCTAATCCGTTTATCATGCTGAAATTTCGAGTATTCTTTTTGTCAACACAGCTTGTATACATGTGTGTAGTGATCAGTGTTTATTGTTTACAAATGAATTCTAGTCCGGACTTGAATACAATTTTCAACAATAACAATGTAGATTATACTCAGTTATATAGGTTGTGTTATAATTGATATGCTAAATACATGGCATTAAATTACAGTTTAGGGATTCAGTGCAGAAAATGTAGGGAAACCCCAAAAGTTCTGAAAAAATAGCTGAAAATACACCTTATGGAGCTTTAACTTTTAAGTGACCTGAAAACTTATTTCCACAAACTTTCTAAAGTCTGAATGCTAGATATGCGTAAAGAAATTTGAATTGGAACTACTTGACATAATTCATAAAGGAAGCTACTTAAATATCATTTAATTGAAAAGCCAGCAAAACACCTACCAAGGTATCTTCATGTTGTCGGATATACGGCCATTGGTCAGGTTCATCATTAAACATCAGTAACTTGTAACAACAGTTTTCCTACAGCGATGAGAAGGTAAAGTACAGTAGATTCTAGTGGTTATGGTGACCATTTTTGTATTTCCCGATGGTCAAACTAGAAAAATTACTTTCTTGGACCATGTCCTACAGACAACTTCTTGCCCCATCCCTTTATCAAAATATCAACAAGTTGACCCCTCAGACTAAGATGTTGTGGATGTAAACAATATTGCCTCAACACACATGCACCACTGCACTGCATTATCACTGGGACTGTCAGTTTACTGATAACAGTTCAGGGCACCATTCAGTTCACAGCAAGCAAAACTTAAAGACAATTTGGTATGGCATCCCCATGACCTTTGAACCATGGACACAGACTGACAAAATCTGCAGATGGATGTCAACTAATAAGTTTATGGAATATGTTTAATGTGGGCTCACACAGACTCAAAAGGCTTTGCAACAACAAACATACCAGAAGTAACGTTAACAGTTATTAAAATTAAAGCGGTATTCTGTAATTGTTTATTTGTAAAAGAATCATATTCCCGATGAGATTTCACAGTAAAGCAATATCATTTTAATGGGTTTAAATATAAAGTTTGCAAGGACTAGATAGGTAAACACACAGAACACCATTGTCAGTGTATTACATTATCAGTATGATGTGATACTTACGGCTTTGTACTTAATTTCATAGTGGAGCGTTCCCTTTTCGTTTGGCTGGAAACAAAACCTATCAATGAAATTGAAGTTCTGAAAAGGGGAGAAATCAGAGTAGTATTCAAAGTTAGTAACGAGTAGAAATACAAATGTCAATCTTACCACAGTCCATTTGTGGTTTGGGGAAATTTGGAGTCGAGACCTTTTCAAAGTTCAGACCATGTTAATTGAACAGGGCTCGAATTAGCGGTAGTCCCGCGTCCACAGACTACCAACTTTTCCCTGGGGCTAACAAAGTCCATGAAATGGTAGCCCACACGGACTACCAAAGCCTGGGACATGAAATACTTGGCGTGCGATGTCCGTCACTTTGGGACGAGCTAAATGCAGTCAACATGCAGTTTCATTTGTTTGAAGCAATTATCATATTTCATCTGTGAAGAGTTTTTTTCTGGTGACTATTAAAATTTCCATTGTTATATTGTTGTTTTCACAAGATGCCGAGCGTTTGATACTAGAATGTTGAGTTGCTTTTCCGTGTGTAGTCTTTGCATGCCAGTTCACACTATGCTGTTGGTCGGCAGCATACAAGACGTACTTGTGTCAAGTTTTGGGGTTTTGATGCTGAAATTTCACAAAACTGTCACTTCTGTATCATGAGATTGTGTATTCACTTTGATTTGAAGTAGTAATATAAAAAACACTGGCTGAGTTTCGCTGTCTTTTACATATGGTTGTCGATCAGTAGCAATGTATTACGTTCTGTATAGAGATCTCGAGGCTCGGGTGTAACAAGGCATGCCAGTTCATAAAGATCATGAAAATATTTTTTTCTGTTTTTCTTTACTCAAGTTACAATTTCTTTGAATGTGTAAGCCGATTTGAAAGTGATAGAAAGTGTTAAAATGTACATAAATTAGCATAAATTAAGCGTTCGTGACACATAACATGGGGTTTCTCGAGTTGAAGCCCCTAGTCTTACTGCTATTTTGTGTTGCTGAACCGGGGCTTATAGTATACTTGGACGAGTACTAAAATATTCATGGACTACCAGCCATTGTCACTGGGCTACCAACTTCAGAAAATGGTAGCCCAGGTGGACTACCAGGGTAAAAAGTTAATTTCGAGCCCTGTTGAACAACGTTGATTGGTTTTGAATACCGAAAGTACAGTGTGCTACCTCTATGTTATTTATTGTAGTAGTGTATAACAACTGACTTTTCATTGATAACTTGTAATTTGTGTCCCGTACAGCTGCAGTAAGTGAGCCGAGAAATTAATGATGCTAGTTCAGGCAAAGGAAGTTTGTACAGTGATAAAATGGAATCCTCCATGTAAATCGCGGTTTACAGTTCACCATTTACTCGACCAGCCAGTTTACAGCTGATGGGACATGTGATTAGAAATACTGAAACTTACCGAAGCAGTTTTCATATGCCCTTGGATGATTTTCGCATCACCGTGGGCGATGAGAAACATCTGAATTACTAGGATACAACCTAGCATCCAAGTGCTACCAAACGTCAAACTTGTCGACTTCATCATGCGATTTCGACATAGAAACACAGCATGCCGCGGATTTTAGGAAGTTTTGGTTCCATCAGAAAGAGCATACGAGAGGACCTTCGTCTCTGAACAGTGCTGAGAGAAGAATGATTATGTTCTCCGCGTCGCGTCGCAACGTCGCAAACAAATCGTGTCGTCAGCAATGGATGGAACGAAACTTGGTTGTCGTCACTGCTCCGTCACCATTGGAACATCGAATGGAACTATGATCAAGCCGGGCCATGGCATCATACTGCATCACACTGGTCGTCTATCTCGCGAAGTGTCAGGTACTGTGATCTTACAAAAGCTGAATTGCTTCATCAGTTTTGCTGCTAGCCTCCGAAACTTCAGATAATTTAGGATTTCACCCATCATCAAACAGGTCCTTCCTCACCGGTCCGGCAGAAGATGCAAATCTCCGCAGACAGACAAATAGTTCGCGACCAGACGACGGACGGCGATGGCGTCGTTGAAACTAGGCTCAGTATTATAATCGGTTTCGGATTCTATGGTCGTCTTTTTTATCTTTTTAAAAGCAGCTTGAAAGAATATTTCATGGAAATCTTTCTGAATTTATCGCTATTTTCTTTTTATATCTTTGTGCAATTACTTTTGTGCTTACTTCTGTATAAAAAAAAAAAACACCTTTAAACGAGAAATTGCAACAGCTCACTACATTCCAAAAGAGGGCGCCCTTCCACTGGGTTAGTCCACCGCAGCCACAACTTTGGATTATCCAATTCACCTGTACACATTTTACATGAATGTACGATTAATGTAGAAGCAGTAATGCTGCTATTAAACGTTATTTGATTTTAATATTTGGATCCTGCTTCAGTGCTGACAGTGTTCAGTAAATGATTTGCCATTGTTCACAAATGCATTTGTGCCTGAGGTATAAAAATAAGCTGCAAAAGATAAATAAATAAATAGGCCTAAATAAACAAATAGGGCCTAAATAGATAAATAGTTTGGCGGAATCACCGCTTCTCCTTTGGCAATGTGCATATTTTTCTCTGAAATCTGGCAAAGTAGCCGGGCAAAGTAGCCGCAAGTCCGTACAGGCAGAGCGAAAACTTACACTTTTGACCACTTTCTTAGTATAGCTACATGGAAAGAAAGACTAATGAGTACAGTATCGGTCATTTCGACATCCATGGCCAGAAGTCGGGATTTTTTCATTTTAGGTTTTTTTACATTTTAGTAGTGCATGTTTGACATGTTAGGTCGGAACTAACGTGACCAAAAAAGCCAAAACTTGCAAACCTATCGTGTATCGTGCAGACCAACAACGTGTATGCCAGGTCGGAACTAACGTGCCTAAAATGCCAAACGTGCAAACCTGTCGTGTATCGTGCAGACCTAACGTTAAAGAACCTATGTCTAACATGTATAGCATTTTAGGGCGTACAAATAAGTCCTACTCTACCATGCCAATCGTGCAAACCTATCGTGTATTGTGCACGCCAAACATGGATGCACCTATCGTGCCTAAGTGTCTAACGTGTATATCATGACTACGACTGTGGTACCATTCGACTTATCTGGACATACCACAGGGAACTTAGTAATCTTGTTGTTGTTGTTGTTGTTGTTGTTGTTGTTGTTGTTGTTGTTGTTATTGTTGTTGTTGTTGATGGTGGTGATGATGATGATGATGACGATAATAAAAAATATTAAAAAACAATGTCTCATTCCTTGCTGTTGTTTGTCGATGTTGTAGATAATTGTAAAAGAAAACTGTAATCGTGATCAAAAAACGACGTAGTCGCCCAACGTCACTCCCGTCCTATTAGACGTATACCATTTAGGACATAAATTTGTGTCCTAAACCCCAGCGTCGCTCACGTTGATTGGTAGGTCTTATGTCCCTATGTCCCATCTGCGTTCATTTATTGGCTGTCTCTATGTCCTCAAGTCTCATCAATATTTACTGTTCCGAATGCAACTCATTCATTGGCCGCCATATGTTCTTGTCCCTGCCTCACTTTCGAGTGTTCCTTGCCTCTTCCTGCCATGTGCTCATTACTGTAATATACAAATGTATCTGCGCGCTCAGCAAAGCAGTCTCAGACTCCAGGTGTTTCATTCATCACTTTCGAACAATGACTGACAGTAACCTTTGTGAAGCCGCCAATTATGATGGATTCAAACACAACGTATCGCCATGACAATCTTAGGTCAAATATAGTACCTCTTTACGATTGCTAAATGGTCATATAATCCATCCCCGTCTTTGTTTGTCTCTGTGGTTACCGCAGCTCCTCTACCAAAAGCATAGTCAACATTCGCCAGAAACACGGTCCGTGGAGGGACCGTGCCAGAAATTAAAAAGAAAGCCTCCGTTGAAGGTATCGTTTTCTTTTTCAAAGTCTCAAGTTTATTCGGGAAATGCGCGGCATCAAGCAGGGTTGTTTCAGATTGCCCGGAATTTTGTCAAAGTAACTTCAAACAGGTGCACAACAGGCGCATGAATTTTGCCCTCCACAGCTAATGTCTTGTAATCTTTGTTTCGCATCGAACGGATGACAAGCAGATTTACCTTGCTCATTTCGATGATATGTGTACACCAACATTGGATCTGTAGAGATTGCGAAAATAATCATCAACAGACGTGAATGTCCAAACAAACTAAAGAGCTAATCAAAGTAAAGATGCTGACTACGTTATACATGTACATGGATCATCTGGAATCAATGATGCAGTCCTTTATTATCAATTCTGAATTAATGGGCATGAGCTGTAACTTTTGACTTTTTTTCAGTATTTTAGTTCTGTAAATCTACTATATACTTTCTCATCCTAATACCTGTGCTATGCTAATTTAAAGTGTCCATTACTCTCAGATTGCTTGTCAACACACCCAGTACATGTGTAATGACCATTGTTATTGTTGATAAATGAATTCCAGTCCGGACTTGAATACAGTATTCAACAATAACGCCTGATTATATCCATTTAGACTACATCGACAAGGTATGCATTTGGTATTTATTTCATCATAGCCCAGGGATTAACACCAGAAACTGGAGTCAAAACGGAGAACAATACGGAAAAAGCTAAATGGGACAGCCAATGGAGCTTTAATACACAATCCGATGGCAAGCATTTTGTTGTACAAATGAATCTGTAGCTGAAGGGTGTAACTCCAAAGTTGTTCATTTGGTTAGAAGCAGCATATTTTTACTGACAGAAATATTTACATCTAATAAGACCAATATTTCAACGTGTCACATGTCCACGTGTCAGGGGAATGCAGACAACTTTGATGCCGGAGCTTCCTGACAATGAGATGAAGTGCAGCGCAGGTGCAAAGACAAACTTGTCTTCACAAACGTTGCGACTACGTTCTATAGCTGTCTGGTACAGTAATGAGCACATGGCAGAACGAGACAAGGAACACTCGAAAGTGAGGCAAGGACAAGAACATATGGCGGCCAATGAATGAGTTGCATTCGGAACAGTAAATATTAATGAGACTTGAGGACATATAGGCAGCCAATGAATGAACGCAGATGGGACATAGGGACATACGACCCACCAATCAACGTGAGCGACGCTGGGGTTTAGGACACAAATTTATGTCCTAAATGGTATACGTCTAATAGGACGGGAGTGACGTTGGGCGACCTACGTCGTTTTTTGATCACGATTACAGTTTTCTTTTACAATTATCTACAACATCGACAAACAACAGCAAGGAATGAGACATTGTTTTTTAATATTTTTTTATTATCGTCATCATCATCATCATCACCACCATCAACAACAACAACAACAACAACAACAACAACAACAACAACAACAACAACAACAACAAGAAGATTACTAAGTTCCCTGTGGACATACACGTTAGACAGTTTAGACACGTTAGGTCCGTACACGTTGGTTCAGCACGTTACACGATAAATTTGCACGATTTGCATGATAGATTTTGACTGGTGGACAATCTAAAATGACATACACGTTAGACATTTTAGACACGTTAGCTCCGTAAATCTTAGGTCGGCACGTTATACGATATGTCTCAAGATTCACCTGATGGCCTACAAACACGGTAAGGTCTAACTCTATCATGCCAATCGTGCAAACCTATCTTGTATCGTGCAGACCTAACGTGTACGGACCTAACGTGTCTAAAATGTCTAACGTGTATGTCATTTTAGGCTCTCAACATGGGTCAAAATCTATCATGCCAATCGTGCAAACCTATCGTGTAACGTGCAGACCTAACGTGTACGCACCTATTAAACGTGTCTAAAATGGGCGAGTCCCAAAACCCGGACCGAGACGCGTCGAGACGAGACCATAATGACCCCTCAGGCCAAGCGTAGTAAATACATCATATATACAACACTACAGAAAGCTTGCAGTTTATTGAGAGTGTCAAAGATTGATGCACAAAGCAAGATATAGCACAATCAACGATTGGAACAACTGAAAAAAGATTTGTTGAGGTTTTTCAACTTGAGTTAAAGGCGAGCTCGAAACATGCGAACTTCGACGTTGGCATTTTGGCCTAAGCGATTAAAGCGCCAGATTCGATTCTACTATGATATCTACTGTGAATTCAAAACAGGTAACCTTGTATTAGAAACATGGAGATTTAAGTAATCAAAATTTAGAAATTAGATTCACCATTTATAAACACATTATAGGAAAGTAGACTGTCTAACGTGCATGTCATTTTAAGGTTCTCCACATGAGTCAAAATCTATCATGGCAATCATGCGAACCTATCGTGTATCGTGCAAACCTAACGTGTCACTATAGGGAAAAAGTGCGTGACTAGAGCGAGAAACTGACGCCTTCGCCTTCTCGCAATCGGTGAGAATCTGTTCTTTTTCTCACCGCTGTCGGTGAGAAAATTTTAATCTCTACAGGAGATTAGTGAGAAATGCACTCCTTGGCGAGAATCAAGTGTGAGAACAAATTCTCACCGGTGAGAATGGAAACTCACACTAAGTACAGCGAGAATTGAAATTCACTGACGAGAATCATCAAGACTTGCTGTTCATTGGCGAGAATCATAAAGACTCCGAACGGCGAGTCTTGATGATTCTCGCCAGTGAATTTCAATTCTTGCTGTACTTAGTGAGAATATCCATTCTCACCGGTGAGAACATGTTCTCACACTTGATTCTCGCCAAGGAGTGCATTTCTCACCAATCTCCAGTGGAGATTAAAATTTTCTCACCGACAACGGTGAGAATAAGAACAGATTCTCACCGATTGCGAGAAAGCGTCATTTTCTCGCTCTAGTCTCTGCGGAACCACCCAGTACAACAAAGACTTGGTAAGTCCACCGAGTTTAATACACTGGGTAACACTATAATTGGCGCTGCGACTTTTCCGAACCTTTGTGGGAAAAGGCGAGAAAACTTAGAGTTTTATTTCTCTAAGTAGAAGTCGGAGTACCTCACGGAAAAACTCGTGACGTGGCCTTCCACTTGAAAGTGATACGAGTAGAGTTACGTGGCGTATTCATAATTGAAAGTACGAGTATACGAGTAGGTAGAATACGCCAAAGTGCTTGGAAAGTTTTACGAGTAGAGTTGGGACGCCCAAGTGCTTTTTTGATTTTCAACACTTGCCCCAAATAAATTAGCTGTAGCACAGTTTCTTCGGGTGAGAGACTTAGAAGCTAGTGGCGGCTAAGAGAAAATCAAGAACAAGCTTCCAGGTGTTGCAGTAAAGCTTGCGACGGAACAGGGGAAGGCAACGTTGCTGTAACTGTTTTAAGTAAGTTTCTTCATCTGGGTGTAAGTTCATATTCGCTCATTTTTGGGTGAAATAAACTGTTGGCGGGAAATTTTTGTGTGGTATTTCTGTGGTGGCAGCCAGATTTCCTCGCACCTTTTTCTTGCTGACAATAGCGAATTACGCACACCACGTTTGCACTGCGCATTTTTGTGCGGTCAACGAAATATTCACCACCAGTTTCGGAATTCTACCATTCAGTGGTGCAAAAAATAGCGTAATAGGGGAACATTAACATCTCAAGTTCTTTTTTCATTCTGTGCTCACGAAACATCAATTATAGACCGGTGACGCACAGTTCTTTGGTCATTTTAAGGGACATTTATTTTTCCCTTTTCGTGTCTCGTTTCCATTCTTTCGAGACATCGTTTTTTGTATTTTCGTACAGTCTGTATTTTCGTGTCTCGTTTCCATTCTTTCGAGACATCGTTTTTTGTATTTTCGTACAGTCTGTATTTTCGTGTCTCGTTTCCATTCTTTCGAGACATCGTTTTTTGTATTTTTGTACAGTCTGTATTTCCGTGTCTCGTTTCCATTCTTTCGAGACATCGTTTTTTTTGTATTTTCGTACAGTCTGTATTTTCGTGTCTCGTTTCCATTCTTTCGAGACATCGTTTTTTGTATTTTTGTACACTTTGTATTTTTGTGCCTCGTTTCCCGTTTTTGTTGTAAAACACCTTTTTTATTTTTCGAGTTTCAAGACATTTTTTAAAGGTCGTTTTATAAAGAACTGAATTTTTGTTGTGTTCCGACCTAGCTATTGTACATTTTATTGAATAAAGAAAGCACTTTCCGTCAATTTCTCTGCAAAGTCACGTAACATTTTGCTGACATATTGTGGGAAATTTGAGTAACACTCCGACAGTATTACATTATTGTTACTCTGTATTTTATTGCGAGTAATTGTATTTTACAGTGCCAATTTTTATATATTACTCTGTATTCCATTGCGGGTAATATTTGAGTATTTTAAATCATCTTTCTTTATTACTCTGTACTGTACTGCGGGTAATAAACAGTCCGGGTCAGCTCCAAAATTGGAGCGCTATACCATAATATTCCCCACTCTCATTAGCCAATCAGCGGCCAGCGCGCCATCAGTAAAAATTGTATTTCCTGGCAACCTCCACATGCGTCCTTCGTTACGTACACCATACTGTGTCGAACTCCCGCGCCGTATTCTGTCGAACAGTTGTGTGGCCACTCTGTCAAAACACAATTTCAAAAGCGCGTACCAGTTTTATTCTGGCTAAGACAACCAACCCCAATATCGCTGTGATTCCTAGACTCTGGCTTGAAGTCCTGCGAAATATAAATCGTGTACCTACACAGATCGTTCAGAATACCCCATTTGTATCGGAGATGGCAGCGATACAAATTCTACCGTATGGGGAACAGTTGTGTGGCCACTCTGTCAACACATTTTCAAAATCGCGTACCATTTTTAGTCTGCGTTTGACAACTACAAAACAGGTATCGTTTTAAAGCTCTGACATTGCTCTTCTTTCTTGCAAAATGTTATACGCGTACCTACACAAATAACCATTATAACAGTATTTCTAATAGAGATGACGAACATCCACAAAATGATTCTCGGTACTTGAGCGAAATCGATAAACTGGGGGTAGAAATGAATCGTCAATATTTCGAATATTTGTTCACTAATCGGACTCCTTGTTGGACATGACCTTCTGCAGAACACGTGGATTGTGTTGACTGTCGAAATTCGTCGAAATTCACAAGACAGGGGCTTAATAAGCGGCCCAAAACTGCCGATCACACTTGGTGGGTAATTTGTGACCCAGCGTGACCTGTACTTTATTAATGATGTAATCTGGTCGATGATTGGCTGAATGCCGGAATACATTATCATAATGAGTCTCCAATTTTGGAGATGTCTGTGTGTGTGTCCGTCTGTCCGTCCGTCCGTCCGTCCGTCCGTCCGTCCGCCCGTCCGTCCGTCTGTCCGTCCGTCCGTCCGTCCGTCCGTAGACAGATTTTGTTCCACTCATAACTTAAGAACCCTTAGGTCCAATGTCATGCAATTTGGTATTTGGTATTATCATGATGAGACTTGGATCTGAGTAGATTTTGGTGGGTGTTGCTTATTAATTAATTGCTCATTTGCATATTTTATGACTTTTTTCGTTCACGCAGATATCTCAGAGACGCCTAGAGCGATTTCGTTCAAACTTGGTTAAAGGATAGTACTCTACCTCATACAGATGCACGTTGATTTGTTTCACAATGTGATCAAATTTGGCCGTGTTAGAGGACTTTTTAGTTTTCGCCTCCATAGACTCCCCTGTATAAGGCAATCCATAGACTCCCATGTATAAGGCAATCCATAGACTCCCATGTACAAGGCAATCCATAGACTCCCATGTATAAGGCAATCCATAGACTCCCATGTTTAAGGCAGTCCATAGACTCCCATGTATAAGGCAGTCCATAGACTCCCATGTATAAGGCAGTCCATAGACTCCCATGTATAAGGCAATCCATAGACTCCCATGTATAAGGCAGTCCATAGACTCCCATGTATAAGGCAGTCCATAGACTCCCATGTATAGGCAGTCCATAGACTCCCATGTATAAGGCAGTCCATAGACTCCCATGTATAAGGCAGTCCATAGACTCCCATGTATAAGGCAGTCCATAGACTCCCATGTATAAGGCAGTCCATAGACTCCCATGTATAAGGCAGTCCATAGACTCCCATGTATAAGGCAGTCCATTGACTCCCATGTATAAGGCCAAGAAAAATAAAAATTTAGTTTCTCATCGTATTCATATTGCAAAAAGGATGCAGTGACACAGTTTTTAGTCCCCACAGATAAAGTCCAGGGGGCTCATAGATTGGGTCATGTCAGTCCGTCAGTCCATCCATGTGAGTCCATCCGTTCACGCAGATATCTCAGACGCTTTGACAAAATGTCACGTGACCTTTGACCTTTGACCTCAAACTTAGCAATGCTATTTTTTGACAAAATGTCACGTGACCTCAATTACCTTTGACCTCAAATACCTTTGACCTCAAATATACATATTTGTGCATAACTCAGTAACCACAAGTACTACACTCTTCATATTTGGTATGATGGGACACCTTATGACGCCACATATTGTACCTCATTAATTATGCACATATCTAATTTTGAGCGAGCCAATAGAGCTAGAGGTCTGGTTTTTGGTATATAGGGATAACTTAGCAATACAATTATTCTGACAAAATGTCACGTGACCTCGGTGACCTTTGACCTCAAATATACATATTTGTCCATAACTCAGTAACCACAAGTGCTACACCCTTCATATTTGGTATGATGGGACACCTTATGACGCCACATATTGTACCTCATTAATTATGCACATATCTAATTTTGAGCGAGCCAATAGAGCTAGAGGTCTGATTTTTGGTATATAGGGATAACTTAGCAATACAATTATTTTGACAAAATGTCATGTGACCTCGGTGACCTTTGACCTCAAATATACATATTTGTCCAAAACTCAGTAACCACAAGTGCTACACCCTTCATATTTGGTATGATGGGGCACCTTATGACGCCACATATTGTACCTCATTAATTATGTGCATATCTAATTTTGAGCAAGCCAATAGAGGTAAATGTATGATTTTTAGTATATAGGGACAGACTATAGGATAGAAATTTTTTGACAAAATGTCATGTGACCTCGATAACCTTTTACGTAAAATACACGATTATGTCAATAAATAAGTAACCACAAGTGCTATGTCCTTTATATTTAGTAGGATGGGAGACCTTATGACAACACATGCTTTACCTTGTTAATTATGCCCATATATAATTGTGGGCAAGCCAATAGAGCTAGAGGTCTGAATTTTGGCATATATGGATTAATTAGCAATACAATGGGTTTTTTTTTTCAAAATGTCACGTGACCTTGATGACCTTTGACCTTGAATATGCATATATATGCATAACTCAGTAACCACAAGTTCTTTACGCTTCAATTTTGATAGGATAGTAGACCTTAAGATGTCACATCTTGTACCTCATTTATTATGCACATATGTATTTCTTGGCTGGCCAATACAGCTAGAGGTCTGATCTTTTTTCCCGATTTAGAACCATAACTTAGACATGCCTCTTGTTTCAAAATGGGAACAATGACATCGACCTATGTGTCCATAGATCTGAACATATACACTCCAGTGATACTTCTTAATGACCTCATTTCCCTGCCCCATCAAGACTAATACTCCTATTACAAGTGGGGACTATGTCAATGTCAATGACTTGTTACTTCTATACAGAATATTATCTCACATAGTGAGTGTCTGAATATTATTCTGAATTGTATTCCAAAGCACATTCTGAAAGGACTCTTCTGGAATATACAGAATATTATCTCACATAGTGAGTGTCTGAATGTTATTCTGAATTGTATTCCTAAGCACATTCTGAAAGTAACTCTTCTGAAAATTTCACATTCTTTGCCACTGCACCATCTCCCTAATACATACTGATGACCCACGGTGTCCACTCAAGTCTCACTTTGATTATTATTAGCACCAGTTCAACAATAGAACAACACAAATTATCGCCAGGCAATTATTGTTGGCATATCACATATTATTGTTTGTGTTGAAATAGAATACTGGTGTGTAATTTTAATAAAACAACACAAATCATTGCCAGGCAATTATTGTTGGCATTACGCGCGCATGTTATTGCTTGTGTTGAAATAAAGTACTGATCTGTAACTTTATATTTAGGAATTAAATATTCCATCTGTCGCAATCATGGAGATTGATCTCAACACCTGCACCGTTAAAGAACTGGAATACTTACCTGGTGTTGGAAGGAAGATTGCAAAGAAGATGGATAAAATGCATCAGAATACCGTAACGGTAAGATCACGTATGAAATGGTCTGCTCGATACCACGGTTCACCCCTTCAGATAAATTTATGGAGATGGCTGTTTTCGAAACTAAACGGAAACACCAATCTTCACCACCGACACAAACTAAAGGTGCACATGCCATAATCCCACCTACTCAGGGGAATTGGACAGTGAATCCGAAGGGAGTGAAAAAGGCAGCATGGAAGAGTGGATGGATAGGGTAGATAAACTGACCCAACAACATGAAGCTACCCGAAGACGTACATGGCGGGAACTTCCACAGGTAGGTACCAGACCCTCCGACTATGCCAGCCAACCAACAATACAATCCCAAAGACCGTACTATGGTGAACAAGCACGGGAGAGTTGGCGAAAACGTTATTCAAATCGGAGAAGGCAAGAGAGGTTAGATTTCTGTGATTATCCACCAGACCATCGGGAGTTTCCAATGTCTCATCAGCCGACACCCGACCGATATCCTCCAACCACTGGAGAGTATTATGGGGGCTATGAGACAGAAGTACCAAGGGAGCCAGCATACTACAAGCGTCGTAGAAGGACAGATCGATATCCACCATCTATTCCCGTATCAGTGCCCAAGACTTTGGTGTATGATGGGTCTGGTAATTGGAGAGCGTTTCAACTGAAGTTCACCAAGTTTGCTGAGACGCAAGACCTGTCCTTCAGTGACTGCAAGAATTATCTGTGCTGGTGTCTGGATGGCAAGGCAAGTGATTATTACACCATGATCACCGAGCGTAATCAGGAGATCAGCTACCATGAGTTGATAAAGAAGATGGAGAAGCGATTCGGTTCACGAGATCTTCCCGAATCGACCCAGCTTCAATTCGCCCAGTCAAGACAACATCCTGACGAAACTTTAGAAGAATGGGCAGGTAGAGTATATTCTCTTGCAGCACGTGCCTTCCGGGATTACAGTGACGCTACCTTGGAGCAACAGGCTGTAATGAAGTTCTGTCAAGGATGTAACGATCGTGAAGCAGGTGAGTCGGTAGCCAACCAAAGACCTGCGAGCATCAAGTCAGCCTTGGACAGTATCAAATGGTACCAATACAACCATAGAGAAATATTTGGTGCCAGAACCAGCAGAAGAGAAGTGCGGTTTGTTAGTCCAGAGCCAGAAAGGACGAGGGACACTTATGAAGTGCGGTTAACATCCCGTTATGACCAAGAACGAAAGAGGTCACCTTCTCCAGAACAACGCATGAAGTTCCAAGCTAGTAAAACAGATGGAACAAGTGCAATGGAGGGGAGGATGTCACGCATGGAAGCCAGATGTCTGCTATGAGTGCGACACTACAGACTGTAACGTCCCAATTAGCAGAACTAACAAAGGTGGTAAGTCGAAAACAAGCTCCTGGAAGCCGATCACCATCTCCAAGAAATCGAGGCTGCTATGGTTGCGGAGAAATTGGACATTTCAAAAGGGACTGCCCACACCAAAATCCAAAGAGGGCAGAAGCACCTGAAAAGAAAACATTGTCCAAGCCGTTAAACACCAAAGGGTCAAATCCGGAGGCCTGAGTTTGGCCCATAGCGATACCAAGGGCCTCAATGCTTCTAAGGAAGAAAAGAGTTTCACCGAAACAGCACCACCTAGTGAGCTGGAAAAAGTCTGTGAGAAAAGTGTGTCACCAACCTCTACAGGGGTGACACCAGGTGATAAAGACAGACTAACAACTGAAGTACCTCCAAGCTCTGATGCAAGGGATGAAACCAAACAAGCCAAGGAAGCAACAACAAAGGTTGAACATCAAACTTCGGAAGCTTCACTGGCAGAGGCAAATTCCAAAGAGCAAGAGGTCATCCAAACTATTGAAGCAGATAACAAACCTACAAAAAAGGTTGTTATCAACTCAACAGACACAAGGGACAACACCGAACATGCCATGGAGGTAAGTGACACATCGAATAACGAACAACTAAATTCACATGTTCCATTGGCAAAGGAGCCAGAGGTTAATGTCACCTCAACAGATATTAAGCCTGTACCAGAGGTTGTTGTGGATGTTGTCCGATTACCAACTGACAGTCCTGAAGGTAAGAACCCTAAAGCTCGGCTGGTAAGTGGGCTAAACGGAACTGGAGTACCAAAGATACAAAGACCAACAGGATACAGTACTCCAGTTACAGGGGCGGCCGAAAAAGGGACAATGAGAGACGAGAGGGACTGGCCTTGGGATCCAGGTGGCCTTTCCAACATCTCTACAACACAAGAACGGATGAAAAGAGATTACGACCTTCGGGTGAAAACGCACTCCTATGAAGCTGGTGATCCTATCTATCTGCTGGACGCAGGATCTGCCAAAGGGAAGTGTCGCAAACTTTGTTCGCCTTTGAAAGGTCCAGGAATCATTATTGCTAAGCTCACACCCTACCTGTGACTTTTGCTATGAATGGTTCCATGGAGCGTGTGTGAACGTTACACCAAACGATGTAAAGACACATGACATCTTTACATGTCCAAACTGCAGGTAAGAACACCCGGCATGCACACAAATTGGCAAACGTTAAGGTGTAACTAACATGTACTCCGAATTACTTCTCTTTTCACAGAGACAATGGAGCACTCCCGGCGACATCGTGGGAGTGAGACACGTAACCTATCTTGGGCTGAGGTGGAGGAAGCCGACCAGGACCGGATCCTCCTGCCGCCCAAGAGGTTAGTGTACGGGATCGGTATGGCCAACGTCCCTTATCACCGGAAGGAGAGGATGCTGATCCGCCAATACCAACTGGCTGTCCAGCGTAATCACTGGCGCTGGGTAGAAGACACTCGGAGGGAGGCAGACGTAGTGTTTCCTGAAGAGTGGCTATATCGGCATCTTCTCCATCGGGATCCAAAGAAGAACAGGATCCCGAAAAGGCATAGAGCTCATCCACCAAGTTCTTCCACGCATGAGTCCTGCCGTGATGTCCGCTTGAAGACCCAACCCGGCTTGACAGTTGTCAAGCATATACTTCGAGCATCAGGGGAGGTCATCGAGCTATCAGAACATCACGGCACCAAGAAGGACTCTCCCTCCAGAGGAATATCATCAACATCCAGGGGAGTTTCACCATCAAGACCAGCTTCGCCCCAACGTAGAAGGAGGGATCAACCCCCAGCTAAGGACAGCGAACGGGCAAAGCCACCTGCACCCCTGGCTCGTACTTCCGAAGAAAGGCAGCGTCAAAACATCAGACCTGCAGCTGCAACAACATCAGCATCAGCAACTCGACCTGGGGAAAAAACTAGCCGTCATGGGCAACCTCCGTTGTATTCATGGAATGCCTAGCCTCGCATGAACATTACGCATTTCCCCTCACCAACAGCAGAATGATCCATACCGCCGAAGCCTAAAGACTTCTCAACGTAAAGCCTCTGCGGAACCACCCAGTACAACAAAGACTTGGTAAGTCCACCGAGTTTAATACACTGGGTAACACTATACACGGTAAGGTCTACTAACTCTATCATGCCAATCGTGCAAACCTATCTTGTATCGTGCAGACCTAACGTGTACGGACCTAACGTGTCTAAAATGTCTAACGTGCATGTCATTTTAGGTTCTCCACATGAGTCAATATCTATCATGCCAATCATGCAAACCTGTCGTGTATCGTGCACACCTAACGTTTACGGACCTAACGTGTCTAAAATGTCTAACGTATATGTCATTTTAGGTTTTCCACATCGGTCAAAATCTACCCTGTTAATCATGCTAACCTATCGTGTATCGTGCAAACCTAACGTGTACGGACCTAACGTGTCTAAAATGTCTAACGTGTATGTCATTTTAGGTTCTCGACATGGGTCAAAATCTATCATGCCAATCGTGCAAACTTATCGTCTATCGTGCAAACCTAATGTGTACAGACCTAACGTGTCTAAAATGTCTAACGTGCATGTCATTTTAGGATCTCCACGCGAGTCAAAATCTATCATGCCAATCGTGCAAACCTATCGTGTATCGTGCACACCTAACGTGTACGGACCTAACGTGTCTAAAATGTCTAACGTGAATGTCATTTTAATAGGTTCTCGACATGGGTCAAAATCTATCATGCCAATCGTGCAAAAATTGAATGAGTGAAAGTTCTGACACATTTCCATGAAATCAAGGATAGATATTTGTACTGTCGTTTGTTGATAGTTATAATTTTCAACACGTCTGTATCATTTCAGGTCATAAAGTCAACACTTGACTCATTCCTTTAGCAATGACTCACACTTCAACCTCTGCATAATTAATTCTTCAACACAAAAGTCACTTTTCTTTAGCTATGGTACCTCCACTCTCTCGAAAGAAATTATGACACCTTCAATATCCATGTATCATTGATACAAGAAGTATCCAGAAAGACCAAATGTACAAATATAGTGTAAAATAAGTTTTGCATCTGCCTAAATTTTTAGGGGTACCTAGAAAGAAATTATTTGATAAACGATATTAATTGCTTGGTATGCTTTTCACAAAACTGATGCAGAATGAATGAATGATGGTAACAAGATACAGGAGAATCAGAATTTGATTTATTTGATCATTTCTTCCCGACCTTCCTTATTTTTCATTTTCGGACAAATAATAGTATAATATGGAAGGGATTGAGAGATATCAATCCCCAACTCTTTCTGTATATTAAAAACAAAATAACTGAAAAACCATGGAGAGGCTTAATCATGTCATGGTCTCCAAACCAATTCTGTAAAACAGTTTACCCTAATTGTCTTTTTGGGAATGTTCAACTTTGTAGTCAACTTGCTGTGTGTATTTCAGGCGAGATAAACACTTGCGAGTGTAAAATTGGCGTCATCCTCATACTCACTTCAGCTTCACAGGGCTGGTATGGATTTTGAGTGTGGGATGCTGCAGTGTCATATTACTTCTGTCACTACACTGACGACAGTCAGATCTTTATTCCCAACAGTACAATCATCATATCATGCATTTCCAGTTACACAAACACTGCTGCAACATAATCGGGAACTATTTCATTCAGCAAGGTTCTGCGAAGCATCTTGTTTATAAAAATAAAGTTAATATTCCACTTCAATCAGTTTTCCACCTTCAACAAGGCATGAACTGTACGGTATGTGCCTTGTCAAACACAAGCCAACCCAAAGTTGAACTCCACATTAGAAACAGTTCTCATTCTGAATTGTATTACATTGTATTACTGTAAGATAGTATTTCCATGAAACTAATGGCAAATATTTTATCTTATTATACACCTACTGCCGTAATCTATGGGAGTTTGACCGTCCAATAACTTTCCGTATTTTGTATAGTACGCGGAGTCCCAAATATGGGAGACGCGCGGTAGCAATTTTATTTCAACAATCGTGCGCGTTCCGCTCATATCGCGCGTGCCGCATCCCTCAAAATTTACCATAGAATTAGTTTATACGGACGATTAATGGGGGAGGTGTATTTTAATAGGGTAATGTCATACACAAAATACGGCCCTGTATGGACGAGGGCTCAGTGAGTGATGTATTGGACGAGCCGAATAACCTATAATATCATGCACCATGCTAACCAAGTTGCTTTGAGATCTTGAAAGCAGGGATGCTTTCACAGTAACTATACCATGGCTTAGAATTTGGAAAAGGGTATGAAAGCTGTAATCATCTGCACTCCCACTACGTTTTTTCTCTTCCCTTTCCTATATCCATCGGCAAGCGCCATGCACTCTCCTTTAACAACTTTACTCTCATCATTGGTAACAAATTCTATCCCCCTTCTGATCAAATAATCAAATAAAGTAAAAAAGTAAAGAAAAAGTATTTCTCTCTGATACAAGAAAAAAATGAAATGCTAGCCCACCAAAACAATCTCTCCTAACACTTTGTTTTCTCATCACACACTATTTTTATTAATTTATTTGATTATTCATGTTTTTCTTGCATCTAACAATTGACCAAATACAACATGCCAGTATACTATTATCATCCATTAATAACAGTCTTGGTAAAAGATGACGTTTACAGAAAACTACTAAATGAAGCACACGCACACAAGCAATGTTTGGTTTTGTACATTTATTATAAGTTAACAATAAATATTTACACAGGCAGAACTTCCGTCAGTTTCGTTTGATGGCCCAGGTTAAATGAGATTAATGGTTGCAATGTCCTGTACAAAATGGAACATTGAATGAGATGTTTTGTGAGTCGTCAATTGAGCAGTCAATGTTCCAAAGAAATGCTCTAGATGGTATAAAAATCTTGATAGTTGCTAAGATAACCCGAATGAAAATGACGGCCTTAATATTCCTTAATGACGACGTTCCTTAGTGCCCACAGACCTTCCCGTTCAATCCATGCATCCAAGGTGATGCCTGATGACACAGCGGAGTCTCCCTGTTAGAAAAAAAATATCACGAACAAGTCATTGACAATGACATAGTCCCCACTTGTAATAGGAGTATTAGTCTTGATGGGGCAGGGAAATGTGGTCATTAAGAAGTATCACTGCAGTGTATATGTCGTTGTTCCCAATTTGAAACACATGAGGCATGTCTAAGTTATGGTTCTAAATCGGGAAAAAAGATCAGACCTCTAACTGTATTGGCTTGCCAAGAAATACATATGCGCATAATAATGACGTACAAGATGTGACATCTTAAGGTCTAATATCCTATCAGAATTGCAGGGTATGATATAAAGGACATAGCACTTGTGGTTACGTATTTATCGACATAAACGTATATTTCAGGTCAAAGGTCATCGAGGTCACATGACATTTGGTCAAAAAATTTCTATCCTATAGCTATCCCTATATACCAAAAATCAGACATCCAGCTCTATGGGCTTGCTCAGAATTAGATATATGCATAATTAATGAGGTACAGTATGAAGCATCATAAGGTCTCCCATTATACCTTATATGAAGGGTGTACCACTTGTGGTTACTGAGTTATGGACAAATATGTATATTTGAGGTCAAAGGTCACCGAGGTCACGTGACATTTTGTCAAAAAAATTGTATTGCTAAGTTATCCCTATATACCAAAAATCAGACCTCTAGCTCTATTGGCTTGCTCAAAATTAGATATGCACATAATTAATGAGGTACAATATGTGGCGTCATAAGCTGTCCCATTATACCATACATGAAGGGTGTAGCACTTGTGGTTACTGAGTTATGGACAAATATATAAATTTGAGGTCAAAGGTCACCAAGGTCACATGACATTTTGTCAAAATATCTGAGATATCTGCTTGAACGGATGGACTCACGGACGGACATAACCCAATCTATAAGCCCCCTGGACTTCATCCGTGGGGACTAAAAACTGTGTCACTGCATCCTTTTTGCAATATGAATACGAAGAGAAACTAAATTTTTATTTTTCTTGGCCTTATACATGGAAGTCTATGGACTGCCTTATACATGGGTGTCTATGGACTGCCTTATACATGGGAGCCTATGGAAACTGCCTTATACATGGGAGTCTATGGTGGTGAAAACTAAAAGGTCCTATAACACGGCCAAATTTGATCGCATTGTGAAAAAAATCGACGTGCATCTGTATGGGGTAGGGAACTATCCTTGTGCAAAGTTTGAAAGAAATTGACCTGGGCATGTCTGAGATATCTGCGTGAACGGACGCACGGACGCACACAGGCACGGACATGACCAAACCTATGAGTCCCCCCGGACGGTGTCCGTGGGGACTAATAAAATGATAGGGAATGTGCCATCAGTTATTGTTGAATGAAGCATGTCGAAAAATGAAAGAAAAAGAGACTGAACAGTTTAAATGCCAGAAAATTATCAATTATCAATATTGCAACATTAGCATAAAATCTATGGACATGGCTTAAAATTGAAAAAGTGTCAATTTCAGAAAAACATACACAGACAATATTCCTACAAAGCTACAGTGCATTGTCAAAGGTGAAAAAATATCTGTTCTAATTGTCACTTAGATCTTATCCACATTTTATGTTTCATGCAGGGGGGAAACACCCTCATTTACTTGAGTATATCAATGATGTCATGGTGACAAAAAGCTACCAAAGCCAAGTTTCATTCAAAGCTTGACTCATAGGTTAGATTTCGACAATACAATTTTGTCCAAAATACTATGCAGATGGTTGCAATGTTTCAGTGATAGCAATATCTTATTTTACACATGCCAAAGCAAACATTTAATTGTAAACTATCAGTTGAACAATAACAGTAATTAAGCTGAAGGAATTCATCAATTTTTTTCTTGAAAACACTTCAAAAAAAGATTAAAACTGTTGCAAATTCAGTCATTTCACTAACAGATTAAATACAAACAATAAGGACCATGGTGTAATGATGTCTTTAGGTGATGGGGTGAAACTAGGAATAACACTATCAGTTGTGGTTAGATTCTATAAATACCTGACTTTGTTCTGCCTGCTTGACTTTAGGAGTTTTGTCTGTAACAAAGAGATCAGTAAACTTCAGATTTGTGATCTGCCCAGCTTCAGCCTTCAATACAGATGGGGTACCAGTGTACGCTTCTGGAAAATATCCCTTCTGGCTATCAATCTGTAAGATAAAGTTATTGTAATTTATCCTAAGGTAGATGATCATTGACAATTGATTTCTCATTGATGACAGGAGAGATTGGCTTTGGACATATACTGCATTTTTGATGACATATATTGACTTTTCAAAATAGATCTCTGAAACACTTGGATTCAAATCAATGCATTCATTTTTTTTCGCCTTTGCTTGCATCCAAGGGAAGACAGACTAGAGGGAATATTTTTTTGAAATCCACTGACCTGTGTTGTCTTGATGTTGAATGGGAAGTTCCTGTTAGCAGCATTTGGTCTGGTCAGTATCAGGAAGAAGATATGTCCAATACAGATGACAACTCTCTCAATTGCATTCACAACCTTAGCTCTGGAATAGATAATATTACATACAACTACTGTTTTATTTGCTGATCAAATAATAACAAGAATGTACAGTACATGGACGCTGCCATGACTGGGTATCTTTGAATGCTACTGTTCATGGCAGAGCTGATGTGATGCATATAAATACTGGTCAGGAATTTTTGACAGCAGCAAAAAAACTGATTATCATACTTAAACCAGATTCAGATTGAGTTCTCACTAAAAATTTGGAATTGTGTGAACAGCTAATATTAAGACAGTGTGTAGAGTAAATGGCTCCCCAGTGGTAGGGTATGTTTAAATCATAGAAATTTTCAGGTTTAAGCAATCAGCATAGCTAAGGTCTTCAAGTGCATTTAGTTTGCAGACATTTCTTTCAAGTTTACTCATCAGATTGAGCATAACAATCTTCCACTAAACAAAATAAATTTAACTTTACAAATATCCATTGAGACCCAAGTTGCAGAATCTAGCATTGTTATTGATGAAATTGTCTCTTGATCAGGGCTACAGGGAAATATTTACATCATACAACTCAACCATCAAACTTTACGATAAGTACAACTGTTTCTCAAAGAAATGTGGCCATCTTTGAAGGGAAGCAGTCTGAGAAGTCGCTTAGAACATACTCCAGGGTGAAAGGGTAGCTCAATAAGAATGGGATTAGCATAAAGATGGGATTAGATTGATAAGAATGCAATTAGATTATGAGATGAGAATGGGATTAGATAAATGAAGATGGTTCATTGTCAATGTCAGACTATACCAGTAGTTTCTCCATTCACAGTTGAACAACACAATTATTGTGCAATACATACAGTAACTGAGAAGCATTGTAATTGACAGCATGTCAATGCTAACAGACAATGTGCTGGTATGAACTTACCTAACCCAGGCATCGATAGCATAGTTGCAGACAAGGATAGTCACAGGAGTAGCCAGCCACCAGAAAGAGAATACCACACCAAACTGAACGTAGAATTCTACCATGTCAGGGTGATGTTTGATGGAGAAGTAGATGGCATAGTGAGTCCACACAAATCCTGGACAATGAAATGATATAATGCTGTGAATTGGCCATATTCATGAACACTGAATGATCTAACTTACATGGTGATGTTTTTATTGGTGTAATCAAATCCACAAATTTACTAAACAAAGTACAATATAAGCAATCTTATGCCGAGATTTCTCTCCTGAAATGCCACATATTTGTAAACAAATATGGCTTTTTTCCTACCAGTAAAAGTGGTATACTTTGAAGCTTAAAGCATATACCAGTACCACCAAAACTACAAGAATGTAAGGTCAAGTAGAGATCATGACACTGGCCAATGATGATGAATGTAAGAAAGTGGTATGGCACAGTCATACTAGATCAATGTTAAGATCATGAAGTCAGGTGAGATTAACCAGTCATGGAGAACTATGAGAATCGAATGGAAAGTTCCTGTGAAAGAATTTCTAAAAAAAAGCAAGCAGCATTGAATTTAAGGTAGTATGCACCTCGAAAGTGAAAGACTTAAACTGTTGCTCTAACTTTCCTCAAGGAATCTTTCAATCATTCTCTTTCCAAATCAAGAATAAATTTAAGGGGTACCGTGCAAATTTTGGTACTAGAGAAACAAATTACCCAAGATCTACCGATATTAGAATTCAAAATGGCCGCCATCCCTGTGTTAACTCTATGGAGAAAAATAAAAAAAATTGAATTTCGAAAAAGTAAGCCAGTGAAAAGTTTTCTTTCACCAAGAGCTTTAAAATGAACCCCCACATGTGGTATGTCAGAAGAGAATTGTAAAAGTTTGAGAGTCCGAATGTCTGTCCCCGAGGTGCGTTCTACCTTAAAAGAAATACGCATCACTGTATTTAATGTGCATGCTATTATTAACAGTTTGCATCCTATGAGATGATTGTTGTAGTTTCAAAAAACACTGATTTGTTAGTTGGTATTTAAGTCCTCATATCTGTTCCAGGACAAAACACTTACCAATGAATACAGTCCAATCAGTCCATAGCCGGCATAAGATTCATATTTGTAGAGAACATCTCTTGGGTCAAACATTGTTTCCTCACAGAAGTACAGAGCACAGTACACAATGGTGTATACTGTCATGAAGACTGCCAGCTTTGTCAAACTCACTTCACTCAGTTTACCTCTGTTGAAATGAAAACACATGTAATTTTTAGTCTTTCTTTGATTTGTTTATAAATCAACAAAGAGTAAATACATTGATGGTATATTTAAGTAACAACAATTTTATTGGGCTGAAATGTAAAAGAATTAAGAGTTCAATCATAATGCAGAGCAATAAAGTGAAAAATAAAGTAAAAGAAAGACATAGATCAAGTAAAAGGGACTATACATGTATGTCAACCTGATGAGTAACTTATGCTTGCTTTTCAAATACCTTGTACGTTAGGCTGGAAAGTACTGGGATTTGTTCTCCTTATATAAATTTCATTTTGTAATAAATGTTGAACAGTAATTGTATTATCATTGTACCGGTACTTTGCTAGCAACAACAGACGTAAACTTGAATTTTGAGGACACTCAGTAAAAGTGAAATATCACAGCAGTATCCTTTATTAAAGGAAAATAAAAAATACCGCCAATGATACGGTGTTGCTCACATTTGATCTGAATTGGTACATTTTAGTATTGGTACCAAAGATCAACGATGAATGTTGTTTCTATCTGTTCAGTGCAGCAAAATTCTACATTGATGTTATGACAATGATTTCTACACAGTACAACCAGAAAAACAAGAATGACAAAAGCAAATAAGGTCTTCAACATAGGTACTGGAGGTAAACTTTAGAAACATGCATACCAACTTCTACATCAATGGGACAAGCAGATCCTACATACATTAGCAAATGGCAATAAAAAAGTCAGCCAGAGAAGGCTTGACAAAAAGAAAAGGTGAGAGAGTGGGGAAATGTACAGTAGGTGAGTTATTCACAACCTTGGGGATTTTTTAAATGTTATCAGTGCTGTCATTGGAATGTAAACAGCACTTAAGTTAGTTGCAGATGGTGAAATGCCTTCCACTGTGGGGGTGATTATGACATCTGGAATTATCCTGGATCAAAATTTCTTATCAGTTCTTGTGTGTCTTATATGGAAAAGTTGTAAACATTGGTCCAAAATGAAAAAAATAAACTCAGGTTTGTTTTCTGGATCAAATTTCACTACAAATTGATACCAAATATGACAAAATTATGTTCACAGCTTTAACCACGGTCTCACAACATATCCTGGGTTGGTATAGGTCATTTAAGGTCACAGACTAAGAAAAATAGCGTCAATGACACTGTAGCTCCCATCCTGGACTATTTAGTGTTTGTTCTCTGGTCAGATATTTGAACATGTGTGAAAGGGATAAAGTGCATGAAGTGAAAATACTTAAATGAAATGTACTGGAGACAGTGAAATATGTTTAATGTAATTATTCAGAATATAAAATGGAAAAAATACAGAATTAGATATATCGAATACTGTGATACAACCATTAACTCAACAAGTCATTTACAATGACATAGTCCCCACTTGTAATAGGAGTATTAGTCTTGATGGGGCAGGAAAATGTGGTCATTAAGAAGTATCACTGGAGTGTATATGTTGAGATCTATGGGCACATAGGTCTATGTCGTTGTTCCCAATTTGAAACACATGAGGCATGTCTAAGTTATGGTTCTAAATCTGGAAAAAAGATCAGACCTCTAGCAGTATTGGCCAGCCAAGAAATACATATGCGCATTATAAATGAGGTACAAGATGTGACATCTTAAGGTCTAATATCCTATCAAAATTGGAGGGTATAGAACTTGTGGTTACTGAAATATGCATATATATGTATAATCAAGGTCAAAGGTCATCGAGGTCACATGACATTTTGAAAAAAAAATATATTGCTAATTAATCCCTATATGCCAAAAAATCAGATCTCTAGCTCTATTCGCTTGCCCAGAATTAGATGTGTACATAATTAATGAGGTAAAGCGTGTGTTGTCATAAGGTCTCCCATCCTACTAAATACAAAGGACATAGCACTTGTGGTTACTTATTTATTGACATAAACATATATTTTAGGTAAAAGGTCATCGAGGTCACATGACATTTGGTCAAAAAATTTCTCTCCTATAGTTATCCCTATATACCAAAAATCAGACATCCAGCTCTATTGGCTCGCTCAGAATGAGATATGCGCATAATTATTGAGGTAGAGTATGTGGCGTCATAAGGTGTCCATTCATACCAAACATGAAGGGTGTAGCACTTGTGGTTACCGAGTTATAGACAAATATGTATATTTGAGGTCAAAGGTCACCGAGGTCACGTGACAATTTTGTCAAAAAAATTGTTTGCTAAGTTATCCCTATATACCAAAAATCAGACCTCTAGCTCTATTGGCTCGCTCAAAATTAGATATGCACATAATTAATGAGGTACAATATGTGGCGTCATAAGTGTCCCATCATACCATACATGAAGGCTGTAGCACTTGTGGTTACTGAGTTATGGACAAATATGTATATTTGAGGTCAAAGGTCACCGAGGTCACGTGACATTTTGTCAAAACAATTGTTTTGCTAAGTTATCCCTATATACCAAAAATCAGACCTCTAGCTCTATTGGCTCGCTCAAAATTAGATATGTGCATAATTAATGAGGTACACTATGTGGCGTCATAAGCTGTCCCATCATACCATATATGAAGGGTGGTAGCACTTGTGGTTACTGAGTTATGGTAAATATGTATATTTGAGATCAAAGGTCATCAAGGTCACATGACATTTTGTCAAAATATCCGAGATATCTGCGTGAACGGATGGACTCACGGATGGACGAACAGACGGACATGACCCAATCTATAAGCTCACTGGGCTTCATCAGTGGGGACTAAAATTGTGTCACTGCATCCTTTTTGCAATATGAATACGATGAGAAACTAAATTTTTATTTTTGTGGCCTTATACATGGGAGTCTATGGAGATCTGCCTTATACATGGGAGTCTATGGGCGTGTAAACTAAAAATATGCAAATTTCACCACGGTTTGCCCAAATTTGGGAAAGGTCACTCCTATGCACTTCCATACCAAGTTTCAAATCAATCGGACTTGTGGTTTCAGAGCAGGAGATTTTTTGACCAAAAATGGGAGAAAATTACAAAAAAATTCATGAAAAATAGCAAATCCAAGATACTGACCCAAGATGCGCACAATCATTTCATGTCAGCTCAAAGTACTTACATGCTAATTTTTCATGTAATCTGCTCAGTGGTTATTGAGTTTTTTCAATTTTGACTGTTTTTACATTTTTTCACTTAATTTGCATATTTTTGGCAATGACAACTTCATTTGAACAAAATCTCATCTACAGCCCATCATCCATGTACACACCAAATATCAAGATGAAATGTACAGCGGTTTTGGAGTTTTTGATGTTGACGGACAGACATACAGACATACAGACATACAGACACACAGGCATACAGACATACAGACAAACATACATACAGACATTTTCCTAGCCTATAAGAATAGCTTCCATTGCCATATATACATATGGCTATGGGAGCTAATAATTACCTAAATAATACAAATTTGGGGTTTCCCAACACTCTGAGCAGAAGATAACATCCTTCAGGACTTTTATACCAAATTACAAAGCTATCAGACAAGTAGTTTTTGAGAACAAGTTTTCTTGACCAAAAATGACAAAATTGTTTTAAAAAATGTTTTCTTGACCAAAAATGACAAAATTGTCTTAAAAATACAAATTTGCATATTTCTGGACAATTTCCATATATCCAACTATTGCCATCCCTGGGCATCTGTATACCAAATATCAAAGCTATTAGATTAGTAGTTTTTGGATAAAAAAATTTTGACCAAAAATTCGGAAAATTGCCCCAAAATTACAAATATGAAAATTTCAATTCAATTTGTATAAACTTGACTGAGGTCATCCTGAGGAACATGTATACCAACTTTCAAAGCAATCGGACAAGTAGTTTCAGAGAAAAAGATTTTTTGACTAAAAACTGAAAAAAATTACCCCAAAAATAGAAACATGCAAATTTCATCCCAATTTTTACACACCTAATGTAGAATACCTACAGGAACCTGCATGCGAAGTTTCAACCCAATCTGACCAACGATTACAGAGTTTTAGCACTTTCCAGGGTTTTTCCTTTTTTCCCCTATTTGCATATTTTTGACACTGACAAGTTCATTTGAACAAATTCACATCTCCACCCCTAGGTGCACCTGTACACCAAATACTAAGACAGTAGGTGCTGCGGTTTAGGAGTTTTTGATGTGGACGGACATACATACATACATACATACATACATACATACATACATACATACAGACATGCAAATGGTATGCAAATGAACTGATTCAGCTTATACGATAACCTCACATTGGTATACCAAATGTGAGCTAAAAATGGTTGATAAAAGGTAAGAAGATGAGGGCAACCCATCATAACAGACTGGGCAGTTTATTGTCAATAATCTGAACAGTCAATTGTGATTTTCAGTGGATTTTGAAAAAAGCTTATCTACCTTGTAATTGTAAATCCTTTGCCAAGCAAAATAATTGTCAAGATGAAGACCAGAATTCCTGCTGATTCAATCAAGTTTGCTGGGGAATACATAAGAAAATAGACAAAGAAAACAGATAAATAACAAAAAATCCATCGGTCATATATTCACTCTTTTCAATCAATACAATTTTGTTTTTCTGTCGATTGAATAGACTGGACTAAGAAAACTGCAAAATTCATACAATATTGTCAAGGCTTTGATGATTTTCTGTAATATTTGTGAAGCAAAGAAATATAGTTGAAATAACAATTCTAATAAGTTTCCTTTCATTCTATTGTACTGGATTCCTGCACCATGAGTTACTACATGTTATTTATGGACTGGGTAATCTCAAGTAATATAAATTATATTGACGGAGGCATGGACACAAAATTTACAAAGCAGTACATGGCATATCTGTCATTTCAGCTGACCTCTGTAACTAACTTGCCATACATTTTAAATCCCTCACTTACCAAACATTTCCAATCCAGGATACGGTAAACCTGTCTTTCCGTACATGCCATATGCAATTGTCATCAGAAACAAACTGGAAAATTCCGCCAATACTGAGAATGCAAACAACTTGTATGTAGAGTGTAGAAATCTCCGTTCAGACAGAATCTCTGTAAGTACAACACAGGGTATTTCAAATCAAATTAAATCACCATTAAATGATATATTGTGTGAATACATGCATAGTGTGCATTTACTGTATGAATATTTCTCTATTTTGTATGATATGGCCATACTTGTGAGTGTCATTAAAAGCCACCCTGACACTGCGCTGTCAATACTATTCAGCAATCACAAAGTATTCAACAACTAAAATTTTATTAGGTAAATTTTCACGCTATTCCTGAAAATCACTCAGTGCAGTAATGCTTTCTGTAACATCAGTAAGAATACAAAAATCTGATTTATAACTTGCCAAGACCAGTAATATTTTGACAGATACATTACTTACTGGAAAATCGGATGGTGATCACAGACAGGAAGAAATACAAAACCATAAACACCAAATTGGTTTCCAGAATATCTGAAAGATTAAAAATCAGAAAAAAAAATTATCATTGTAGGACCAGTAACAGGAAAGTTTGATAATGCTTGCTCAAATGTACAGAAGATGTACCGGTACACTCTATGCAGCCTCTACTCAGTACACAGAGTGTCCATCAAATGATGTATTTTATGTGTGTTGTTCTTGTCTGTTATGTAGTCTCTTGTAATATTGAAGTACCCTGCCTTCACTCTTTCAATGCAGACTGTATCATCTGTGTAATGTACATTTTACTTTAAAAAGACAGTTGGCCACTTTTGATCAGTTATTCATTCTCGCTATGGTTTCATTTATCATGTCTAACACCGAGGGAATATATGCATGGTCACCCATTGATTCAGTATCATTCAACATGTCAAACAATGTATATTATAGTATCTCGTATCAAACAAAATTCATGGAAAATGGCCAACTTTGTCCTTTTAAGGGTTCTCAATCATGTTACCAGGGTTGCCCTGAGAATATCAATACAACTGTGTTACAGGACAACATAAATGCTTCAAGGGATTCCAACACAATTTGCCTAACCTCCAAAACCTTAGCAAAACACAGGCAGATATAAAATAATGAAAATAAAAATTCTTGCTAACCATTTATTATTTCACAGAATATGATTTTTTCAATTTACTGAATCATAAAATGAATCAAAATAGTATATCATCAAGTTTCAGTTATCTTTAATTTACTCTGCACTAATGTGTAAGGTTTTCATCACTAGCATTGCTATGACTTTTCTGATACTTACATCTTTCATCAGCTGAGAAGTGTTTATCCCACAACTTGACACCGTTGGTCATAGTAATGTTATAATCAAAGTCCATAGCTACATCAGAATAACAGTTACTCATCACCAAGTACCACCAACGTGCACGGGGTGTTTGAAAGGAGCGACCACCAACACAGTGCATCCACTGAAAATAGAATTCATCTATAATGGTGAGTACAGTCCACAAGATGTCAGACATTGCTGATGGTTGACTTTACAAGACAATCTTACCAATGGAATTTACCAAAACTTGTGTCGTAAGGTCATAACTATAAATTTGAGAATTTAACAGGGGCGCTAAAAAGTCAGTTTGTTAATACTAGATTCCAAAATCTGAATGCTAAACTTATTCTACACAAAGAATATACTCTATTTGAATTTATGTCAATGTAACAAGTAATTTCTGATCATTTTCAGCATGATGATTACTTCTACCAAAATGTCCGTTACCACCATCTTGCACTGACATGACAAGTTACTATAGCTATTCCATTAGATATCAAACCACTGTGTTTCACTCTATAACATATCGGTATTTCCGGAAGATAGTGTTTCCTTTTTTCATAGTAGTGTTTTCACACATTTCATGAATGCAAAGCTTGAAATGTTTGTGATGAGGAAAAAGCAGTGGACAAAGAGTCTCTCCTCTGACTCATGATATTTCTGATATCTTTATGTTAGCATAGGAAGGTTTGGAAAGTTCTTGCACAATGAATACAATATACCAGTACAATATACACGTAATGCGTGAAATTTGCCTGTATCAAAGAGAACTTTACTGAGCCAAACCGGCAAAGCTAACTGATGACCTAAAACTGAATTACCTCAATGCCATCGGAGTCAGTCACTTTCTTGCATCCATTATACCCATCAGTCAATGTCAGCTTGGAATTGTGAGTCCCTGGAATTGCTTCCTTCTTATCACCACAAGTCTGAAGAGAATTGACAAATGTAGTCAATGAATAAAGGCGAACAAAGCTGTGTAGTACAACGGTCCCTCTATCACGTGGTAGTACACTAAAACACGGCATTGGCCTAGAGGCTCATAATCTCATAAGCATACTGGTACATATTAAAGTTCCATAAGCTGTATCTTTTGGCTGTTTTTTCAGAACTTTTGTTTTGTGATTTCCCTACACTTTCTGCTATGAATCTCTAAACTGTAATTTAATGCCAAGTATTTAACATTATCAACACAATCTATATGAGTATAATCTACATTGTTATTGTTGAAAATTGTATTCAAGTCCGGACTAGAATTCATTTGTAAACAATCAACAATGATCACTACAAACATACATGCTGCGTTGACAAAAACAATACTTGAAATTTCAGCATGACAAACGGATTAGGGTCAGACATGATAGTTAATATATAGAAGCAGAATACTGAAAAACTTGCCACAAGTTACAGCTTATGTCCCTTTAAGTGACCTGAAAACTTATTTCCACAAATTTTCGAAAATGTATGAATGCTAGATATGCGTAAAGAAATTTGAATTGGAACTGCTTAACATTTGAAAAGGAAGCTACTTAAACATCATTTTATTCCCGAAAAGCCAGCAAAACACCTACCAAGGTATCTTCATGTTGTCGGATATACGGCCATTGGTCAGGTTCATCATTAAACATCAGTAACTTGTAACAACAGTTTTCCTACAGCAATGAGAAGGTAAAGTACAGTGGATTCTAGTGGTTATGATGGACCATTTTTGTATTTCCCGATGGTCAAACTAAAAAAATTACTTTCTTGGACCATGTCCTACAGACAATTTCTTGCCCCATCCCTTTATCAAAAATATCAACAAGTTGACCCCTCAGACTAAGATGTTGTGGATATAAACAATATCGCCTCAACACACCACTGCACTGCATTATCACATAGAATATCAGTTTACTGATAACAGCTCAAAGCACCATTCAGTTCATAGTAAGCAAAACATAAAGACAATTTGGTATGGCATCCCCATGACCTTTGAACCATGGACATAGACTGACAAAATCTGCAGATGGATGTCAACTGATAAGTTTATGGAATATGTTTCACATTTTGAAGTTGGCTCACACAGACTCCAAAAGCTTTGTGACAACAAACATACCAATAGTAACGTTAACAGATATTAAAATTAAAGCGGTATTCTGTAGTTGTTTATTTGTAAAAAAGGCATATTCCCGATGAGATTTCACAGTAAAGCAATATCATGTTAATGGGTTCAAATATAAAGTTTGCAAGGTGTGAAATAGAGAGCTAAACACACAGAACACCATTGTCAGTGTATTACATTATCAGTATGATGATACTTACGGCTTTGTACTTAATTTCATAGTGGAGCGTTCCCTTTTCATTCGGCTGGAAACAAACCTATCAATGAAATTGAAGTTCTGAAAAGGAGAGAAAACAGAGGAGTTATATTCAAAGTCAGTAACGAGTTGAAATACATATGATAATCATACGACAATCCCGTTTGTGGTTTGGGGAAATTTGGAGTCGTGACCTTTTCAAAGTTCAGATCATGTTGAATGAACAATGTTGATTGGTTTTGAATGCCGGAAGTACGGTATGCTACCACTATGTGATTTATTGTATTAGTATAACAACTGACTCTTCATTCAATTTGATTTGTTATTTGTGTCCTGTACAGGTGCAGTAAGTGCGGGGAGAAATTAATGATGCTTGTTCAGGCAAAGAAAGTTAAAACAGTGATAAAATTGAACCCTCCATGTGAATCGCGGTTTACACTTCACCATTTAGTCGACCAGTCAGTTTACGGCTGATGGGACATGTGATTAGAAATACTGAAACTTACCGAAGCCGTTTTCATATGCCCTTGGATGATTTTTGCATAACCGGGGGCGATGAGAAGCATCTGAATTACTAGGATACAACCTAGCATCCAAATGCTACCAAACGTCAAACTTGTCGACTTCATCACGCGATTTCGATACAGAAACACAGCATGCCGCTGACTTTAGGAAGTTTTGGTTCCATCAGAAAGAGCATACGAGGACCTTCGTCTCTGAACAGTGCTGAGAGAAGAATGAATATGTTCTCCGCGTCGCGTCGCAACGTCGCAAACAAATCGTGTCGTCACCAATGGATGGAACGAAACTTGGACGCGAACTTGTTTCGTCACACACCTCCGTCACCATTGGAACATCGAATGGAACCATCATGCATGGCATCACTGTTCGTTGCCTCTCCAGAGGGCGCCGTCTATGACCTTTGGCTTTCCAGAGACGCGGTCAAAAGTGTCAGGCACAGTGATCTTACAAAATCTACATGGCTTCGTTCGCTTTGCTGCCACTAGCGCCAGCCTCCGAAACTTCAGGTAATTGGGAATTTTACCCATCATCAACAAGGACCTTCCTCAACCGCAGAAGATGCAAATCTCCATAGACTGAGTTGTTCAAGCGACGAGTTGAAGTTAGGCTCGGTTTTAGAATCGATTTCGGATTCAATAATCGTTAAAACAAGTTTGCAGGAACATTTACGGGTCATCTTTCTTTAGTTATTGCTTAATTTCTTTTTATTATCCCAGTGGAGTTATTTATTGCGCTAACCTCTGTATAAAACATTTTTAAAGAGACATAGCAACAGCTAACAACATACCAAAAGAGGGCGCCATTCCTATCGTACCACCACAGCCACAGCCGATTCATGTACCATTTATCTACCTCGGATTATACATTCTATTTAACCGTATGTGAGATCATTATCTGGAGGCAGCAATGTTGTGAACATGATTTGATTTCACAAAGTGGACCCTGCTTCGGTGTTGACAGTTTGTTCAGTAAATGATTTGCATTTGTTCACAAATGACTTTGCACGTGAAGTATTGAAATAAGCAAGAATAAATAAATTTACAACTATAATTCTGCCGAGTCATCAGTAGTACTTTTGTCAATGTGCACCCGCAAAGTGGCCGCAAGTCCACATAGGCAACAGCTGTATCCCAAACTTTTCACCACTTTTGTAGTATGTTTGATTTTCTTATTCCGAAAAAGCATAATTTATTTTCAGAATTCACTTTGCTGACTCCCCTAGATATGTGATGCTCATCATATTATTGTTGATAATTGAATCCAAGTCATCCGAGCGTCAACGTATAGCTACATGTAAAGAAAGACTAATGAGCATAGTATTAGACATTTCAAAATGCTGATGCTGTGAAAGTCCAACTTCATCGTAGAAAACATTGGAGTTGAATTCAAATCAAAGCGGTCACGTAAAAGACTTGAAGTATAGTAACCGTCCCGTAAAAGCAGCATGGAAATAATACTGAACAAATTCGTCGCACTTAGCAGTTTTTATTACTTTGCTTAAAACGTTTCATTAGCAATTTTTTCTTGTTTGTTTATCTGTGTGTTTTCCAATTCTTATTTATTCTTCATTTATTGAGATGAACAATGGAATGAGTTAAGCTTAATTCTAATTTAATAATCTGAACGCATTTACCCGGCGCATTTACAGCAGCACTTGGTGGTCGTCGGTGCGGAAACCAACATTTAACATCGTTTTGCACGTGTAGTGACAACATTAGGATCACTTATTTACAGCGAAACATTTGTTTCAAAGGTTTACACGTTGAGATTCGTTTTCAGTCTCCGATGTCTTCGTGGGACTGCGCACTGTCATTGTCACAACTGCCAAAACTGCTGTCTTTGTGCTTCCCTCGTTACAATGGGACCGAATCATCAATGGTTTACGCTGAATATTATCCTGAATGGTGTTTTAACCTTTTGAGTGCTGTAAATTTTCCCGCCAAAATTCTTGTGCACAGTTTTACAAATTTTTATTGAAATTTTTGTATTTTGTTTTGACAATTTTGGATCAAATTGACATTTCTTTTCATTGGATACAGTTTTTTGGTCAAAAGTTTGGAAAATATCTGAAAAAAAAATTGTGCAGTGTCTTGGTTACATTTTATAGAGGCGGCTAAATTGACTTTGGAGCTTAAAGGGTTAAAGTAATCGTGAAATCGTGAAATCACAATATGTGACTCTCTATTGAGTAGAATTCCGAGACAATTTGCTTATAAACGACTACAACGACATAGATCCTTTTTCTGTAACCTTAGATAGTTTTAAAAATATTGTGAAACTTTGTTTTCTCAGTATTTGCTAAATTTTGTATGTCTTGTCTCTGTGTTTTAACTGTGTATCTGTATACAAGTCTGCAGTTTCAGCAGATTTCTTTGCAGCACAGGGTGCTGCAGAAGTCGTTTCTCGCGTGATATTTCACAGATCCAAGTAACCATCTGGTAATACATACACACTTGGCTCTGTGACAGCAAAGTGTGAAGACGCAACCAAAGGCTGCATAGAAATGTGGAGTAAACAAAGAGGAGACCTTTAAGACTTGGACAGATTGAACAGGGGGAAGGTTCTAGAAGACTTTATCCCACGGTGGAGTGACCGTTACTTATCCCAAGTCCCAAGACGTATAAATATTAAAACCACAGTAACTTGCATATTGAAAGAATAAACTTTGGCAGACTGGCGATGATATCATGGAGTGAACACTATACTAAAATCAACTACGGTAATTCACCTCCCTTCTAATGTACCGGTATGTAGTACCCCGTCACTGCAAATAAATACACACACATATTTGCAGATTGTAAGTTCATCAGGTTAGAGGTGAATCAAACAAATTGATCCAAACAAACAATCAGAAATTAAATCGTCTAGCCTAAACACTGACACAAATTTTCCACCGCCAGGGCAATAAACTCTAACCTTACACATGCGAAATAGCTCACACTTCAAAATTCGGGAAGTAAAGAAGTTTTCCGTGCTTGCGGCATTAGCCATAAGATAAACTAATAAAGAAGTATGTTACAGTATATATTGTTAAAATGGTAATTAATTTGTTTATGAAAAGTGATTGTTATACACTTTTATCAAGCCTTGAAGGCTCAAGGTGCGTTACCGATGAAACAGATGGCCAAGCCATGTCACAAGCATTACATGGGTCACGTGCTTTTCATAAAAGGACACATATGAATGGATGGGAGAGACGCCATATTTCGCTACCGCATTGTTGGTCTCAAAATAAAGACCATTTGGCCGAGGCGATTCTCAACTTTACTAAAAATAAATATCACTGTAAAAGCCTTGCTTGTTTAGTTCCACAGATGCAGGCAGATACAATGCATCATTGGGTACAAGTCCGGAGATACTGCAGTCACCAGTGGTCGGTCTAAACTTAATCGTTGTGGGGAGCAAGCAAGGTATGACGTATAATTTGCCATTCAAAAAAGATTCAATACTAAGTCCTTTTTATGATTCGACCAAGTTAGTGAATGGGAACAGCACATAATATTGACCGTAAAACCCGTGGATTTATGAAATATCCGTAGGATTTAAAGAGACGTCAAGTACGAAATATATTAAACCTCGCCAGAGTTCCGAGATCATCTTCGGTACCATTCGTCAGCGGCATCAAATATATTTACAACATTTCGGCGATTATCGCGATCGTAAATGTGAGTCTTATACATAAATTGCTGAAATAGGTTTCCTAGCGCCTATTCTAAAAGCTTATTTTATAACGCTTCTCTATATGGAATACCTTACAGTAAAAATGCTGTCAATAAGTGAGTGTCGCATGTTCGTCCAAATCACATAACTCAGCCTTAGTTTGTATGAGAATATGCATTTAGGTTGCGTTCGAACTTTTTTCGTATCATTTCTAAATAAGTCTTGCCGGGTTGATGAATTTTGCGGACGCGATTCAATATGTATGTCGAATTTTGACAACGTTTTGCATGACGGCCATGCATGAACTGAATGACAGCCGTCTGCTACACAGTGTGTATGTCCACTGAGAACTGAAAACCTAGTCCCAAGGCCCAAGTAAACACCAATTTTCAATGTAGAACCGCTATAGTGTAAGCATTGCTAGCGCTAGCGTTAACATGTTACAAGGTTACCGATTTCTAGACCCGTAAAACACTTAAAAAGCACAAGAAGTAGCACAATTGTTAGGAGAATTTAGATGCGCTCCAAGATTCTTGCCGCAGCTATTTTTGTTTCATCAATGCAATATGGGTCCACATCTGGATCTACAGAAGCGAAACCCATTGAAAGGTAAAATGTGCTTATTTCGATGAATGCACATTTTCCTTCATGTAAAATGATAACGGCGACTTTCAGATGTGTCAATCCATAAGTTAAATTTTATCCAAACATTAAAAATTTACTCAACGAAAAAAGAAATTGCTTGACTACTCGTCGAGTTGCAAAAACCCACAAATAACAAAAATGCTCGTGACACGAGTGCGCCAAAAATAAATATATTGTTTTTGCGCATGTCCAGGGTTACAAAACAAAAAAACGCCCAAAAATTTGCGCATTTTGCACGAAAATGAATAATAAATATCTTCGTAAAGAGGATCTCATTCCTTGTTTTGAATGCTGTGCGCATTACTCAACCGGATGATGTTTTCGGGTTTCTCACTATAATTTACAAGCATGAAACAGAATATCTTCATCAGATCATGGAACTACAAACCTTTCTAGCTTCATGATCAAAATAATTCTTTGACAATGTTGGATTTTAATTTCAATACTATAATAGCATTTGTTAAATTTCCGCCTTTGCATGGGACAAAGGAAAACAATAGCTTTACTTAGCACGTGGTCAAGGATACCTGTTTTAAAACTAATTTCCTGAGTACATTGTCGCACTCAGAACATCAGGCAAAGACAATTGGGTTCATGGTTGACTGAGAGAGTCAGGGTCAGAGGTCAGCGTCGAATACAGCAGAGCACAATACACGAATGAATATTTCGGTCATGATTCAAGGTTTTGGAATCTCACTGAGGTAAAGCTGTAATTAATCCATTTTTTCGACTAAACCGTTTTAAGGCACATGCCGACAACTATATGCGCTATTCCAAAGTACACTCAGGCGAGCGCATTAATTCACAGATGGCATGCCATCAAATTTGCATTAATTAACGGTGAATAACTTTATTAATTCTCATGAGTGTAAATGCATCGCTGTCCCCGGATGATGATTTACGTTGTTTTCAGAACTCTTCAGACTTTGTCGCAACACGGTTATCTGAAGAGGGTGATTTTTTTATTACTTTGGTTTGTCTTATGAACAGTATCCCGAATGCAATACTCATATTTTACCGCGAACTATGACCTTTTTGTCTTTTGAACAAAACATCATTGTATAGCAAACCTTGTAAAGGTACAGAGCTATCGTCTAAAGACAGATTGATAAATTCAATTTTGTACAAATCACTTCTTCAGTTTACCGCTTACGTAAACTGTTCTAGGACGTTATTGAATATTAAATTATGAACAAAGCATTGCCTACCCATGTACCGCCGGGGATTTGCAGGTGTCTGTTTAGCAGTTTCACGGAGTCTATGCATGTACACTGGACAACGACGTCACAAACATTCGTGACTAGAAATGATATAACAGGGTAAGATAGCTCACACTGTATCCTGGAAAGTCCTCATTGAAACACACATTACGGGGGTCACAAACTTTGCCAACAAGAAATATATCATTTCAACAGTGCCCTATATGGCAACTGTTATTATTTATTTATTTATTTATTTATTTATTTATTTATTTATTTATTTATTTATTATCAATACATCAATGTGTATGAAGATATCATGCTTAATCACTGTTAGGAATTATCATCAACTGAAATCTTTGTACAATATTTCAAACTATCCCACCAATTAAAGTACTTATAAGTCAATCACGTTTTACTAAGCATCGCAGTTTCGTAAGTAGCACGGGGCGATTTACACATTTGAAACTTTCATGTAAAAAATGATATCAAACAACGAACGTTAACGCACCAGCAAGGGTATAACAGGGGACCCTTGCTGGTGCGTTCGTTGTTGACTTTGTCAAAGTTCATCCAGTGATAGTTTGGTGACAGCGTCCACAGATTAGTAACTTACCCTTGCTTGCTTTGCCGAATTAGGCAGTCAAACGCATCAGATAATAGACATGCATAACATAGTGATAAAATGTAGAGTATAATTATCACTGGGCAAATCTAGGAAACAGTGAATGAAAACAAGGTTTCTTTACGAAACCAGTGCTAAAATGAGACCACGACACCCAGGGTTAGTAGTATCACTGTCCCTCGTCTGTGAAGGGACTGTAGTAGTATACATTTTTGATGTCACAGTCCAATGTACTTAACAACATATAAAATGGAAGAAGAAACAACGACATCCCTACCCCGACCTCCACCCGTTAGGGCGGACATTTTCGCTAGACCCTATGACCCGACGTTAAAATTCATAAATCTGTAAATGTATCTCATTATCACGCCATCGTTACTTCTTTCCACATTATACCTTCATAGGAACAGAGTGAGAAAGATATACTAGTATCTTTCTTACTCAGTTATAATTCAATAATAATATATCCGGAATGGTAACTGCCAAACAGTTTCTTTGACTCTATGAAATACTGTCTGCAGTAAAGTCGTAGATGAGACATGATTCTTTTTGCCGTGCATATAATACCTTTCACATGTAAGCTAATGTCATTGCTACGAGAAGTTAGAGGAAATGAACATAAAATTTGTAAATCAAACTCCGTATTTAATTAACATCTTCTGTCACAGGAATTATTCGACGATTGAAAGTATCCTTTCTGTTATTTGAATTTTCCTAAGTGAAAACTCTGTAGAATTACACATAAACAGTGGAGTTATCGTTATACTCAGAGAGAGAGAGAGAGAGAGAGAGAGAGAGAGAGAGAGAGAGAGAGAGAGAGAGAGAGAGAGAGAGAGAGAGAGAGAGAGAGAGAGAGAGAGAGAGGGTGTTAAACCCTGGTTACTTATATATATGTAGTTCATGTACTTAACTCAAGCTGCTTTTTAATATTGATATATTTGTTGCGGCAGCTTTACTTCAGTTATCACCTTAGGGAGAAATATTGTTTTAATCGTTGCGTAGAATATCTATAATTGGACACCTTCATGAATATTGATGTGGCATTATACGACGAACCAGATGGTTGTTTTGTATGTCTTGCATGACAATGACATTTCAAAATCGGATAGAACATATCAATGTGCCTTGTCGCAAATTCACTGTTGTGGATGTGTTGTCGCATTTTGAAATCCACATAAGTATCTCCGAAGCACACAACTGTGACTGTATTCCTAGCTCCAATGTATTCTGCCAAATTTGAATTGTATTATGTTACTTTAAACTTAAATATTACATTAAAATGATGATGATGATAATTATGATGATGGTGATGATGATGATGATGATGATGATGATGATGATGATCATGATGATGTATGAACGTATTTTAGGTTATCTTTGTAAGCAGCATTTTTGTCTCCGAACAAATATTAGATGTATAGTTAGTACCGGTAATTTCTTTCAGCATTAAATTTTCAGTAATTGTATGTGTACATTTACTTCATAGCGGAAATACTGCGTGTGGCTTGAACACAAGAAGCAGTAAGTGTTGCAGTTAGCAAAACCAATATGATATACGTCAATCAACTTGGCTCTGTGGTATGGTGTATTCTTGCTGTTATTCAAGGTATCGCTGGCTTTGACAAAGCAGAATGGGTACGAAACGCTTCCACCCAAAAACCAGGTAAGTTTGAATCACTCATCTCTGAAATTCAAATCTAGTATGCCACAGTGTTAAGTTCGTTTTAATATTTCGGTGAGTCATCCGATCAGTCACGTGATCACCATTCAGAACTGGCAGTTGCTTTGCTAGTGTTTAAATGCTAAAGTCTTGTCAGATCGTTATTGCATGAAGTGTACATGACGAATTGTCGGTGGGCCTTGGATATCTCTTTATACTTCTGACAATAGCAGCAGTTTCCACGAAATAATACTGCCAGCGCCATGTAAGGTAGAACAGGACATTTTTGTGAAAAGCCAATGCAAGGCTGGTTTTTTATCATATTCACTTAGTTTAAAGTACAGATAACAGGCTGATAATACTAAAACTCAAATGTGTCACTTCAAAAATCCGCACCCGCACAAGTAACGCCTATATCACAGCGCCACGCGTCAGTATAACTTGGAAGTTCGTTTACGGAAAGAAAACCGAACACCTAAGAACATGATATTTACATAAATTTGTAGCATGCAAATTATAGTATACTAACCAAGAAAACAACATTGTAAATGGCTCCCACTCACACGTAACGTTGATTTTCCGTGGATCTAAAGGAAAAGTATTTCTGACAATTGTGACGACATGGTATACTTATTTTAAAAAATACATATGTCCGTCTTAAACTCTCCTGCCGTTGTACGGTCCCATCGGCATAGAAGAGCCACCTTCATACAAACACAATCTGATTAAAATCAGTGAGAGGCGATCGACAGCGAGAGAATACCGCGTACGCATAAGAAGACTTCGCCATACTCTACATCTGATTTTAATCAGATTGCATACAAACACTGCCTTCCTTCGCATTTCTTTCGGTTTTCTCTTCGTTTTCTGTTCCCTTCGTATCATTCGTCTCCAACAATCAAATTTGGCTACTCACATATTGCGCATCATTTTATAGAAAACAGTCACTCATACTTGGACTGGCCGAGAATTCACTTTTCCGGAACGTTCTGGTTCGACTCACCGACCGGAAATAACCTTTGTGAGAACTACGACATCAAAACATTTGATGAACGATTTAGAGACGATCCCAGCATTCTTGGATGGAATCCAGAAGGTTCAGGATGCTTCCAGCTGCTAGACTGCAAAGTAGCATCTGTCTGTTATACAAATGGTGACTGCTCCACGCAGAGAAGAACGGATAGCCTGATAGGAACGTCTGTATTCAGTGAGTAGTGGATTTCCATACAGACTACTTGCACTAGAAATAGGCTTGGTTAATACAGACTCATTGCACTAGAAGGACGCTTGACTTAAGTTGACGAATAAAATAACACCTTGTTTACCTATCTCCTTTTTTATATGAAACACTGTTTTACTTATATAAGGTCAACACAAACTACCAGCCATTTATAGTGAACGTACCATAATGGAGTTTGCGCAGTAAAAAGGCTGAACGCCACCAAGCTATTTATTCCCGTATAGCTTCAATCATGACGCTCCCGCCCCACGCTCACTTGAGTATAATAGTTGAATCATAGCCTTGAACTTAGTCCATATTCAGCCAAAGAAATAAGTTACAGCAGATAAAACAGCGTTAATCCCTGCTTCAGGATTTATTGAAAGCCGGTCACATAGGCACCTGTTAATAATTTCATTTCCTTGGAACAGGTCAAAGACAGACGTTGTTCTCATTGTTTGGATGTTTTATCCTGTCATCGAGAAAGAAAATATTTAATTCTCATTTAAATTCTCCCTTTAAATGGTACGCTTTTCCAGGCAATGCTTGGCAACTTGGCTAGTTGACATTGTTCTCGATCAGTAATGTTCCTTCGAACATGCAAATTTTAATAACACAACAAAAGCGATGATGATGACGATCGACAATGATGTTGGGGATGATGTTGACAATGGTGATGATGATGAGAATAATGATGATCTAGATGATAATGTAATTGGTTAAAATCCAAAGAAAATAATAATCTTAGTTCACAAAATTTCGTCGAACTTTTGTGAACTAAGATTATTATCGACGAACGCTTGACATTCTCACATCACAAATTCTTGATGTCTGAAGAGCGAGCCATAGTAACTTTTAACCTGTTTAGTACACTGAAAATTTAATTATTTAGTACGCCAAAATGTTTGTGTGATTTAAATAATACATCCCGAATTTCGTCTTTACTGTTTTACTGCATTATTTGTATGGTATATTTTCTATATTTATGACTGCAGGTAACGTTGATCGTCCCGAAGCAAAGATTGCAGACATCGACACAGCCTACATTGCTGTACCAACAATATTTGGTCTTTCTCTACACGTACCCGGTGCTTTCTCTGGAAAATTTGTGGAGGCGCCGATGTCAAACTCTTATCATAAAACATCTAAACGTGAACACAGCGGACACCTCGGGGCTGATTTTTATTCCCTACTCGTCGATGTCGATTGGCACGGAGAGGAGAAAGGCCACTCACACTTAGTCAAGGAGATGAGAGAAATTAGTTTGCAGAGCGAGGTGCAGAATGTTTTATCAGTGAAATTTAATCTGGACAATTTTGAAGCGTTTTCAAAAAGTGGAAAGTTTGGAACAGGTCGTATCGTTGGCAGTATAGGTATCGCTGGCCCAGCAGAACCATTGCATGGTCTTCGCCACCGACAGATGCATCCACCTTCCTCAAGTAAAAGATTTGGAATTGCCAATTTTCGACTTTTTCCAACTCGTGGAAAGATCTTAATTGACCTCGGAAATAGTCTACCATACAATGAACAGGGACAACCAGATCCTGAGGTCATACAGACTTTGCAGCTTGCCTACCCGCTGCATCAGCCGACTCAACCTGTGAGTTGTGATACAGAAGTTGAAATATTGGATGAAATCAATTATACCAGTAACCTATGGTACGAAGACACAGCTGGAATCATAACAGTGCCCTCAACGACCACTCTGACGTTTAACCAAATCAAAGAAGTATCTGACCGACCATTGTTTATACGGCAGCTGAATAATATATCTCATGAATGTGAAATGATTGTACTTTCAGAGAGACTTGACGGTTTGGCTGTGGGTTTTATGGGGGATAGAGTGTTCCGTCAGGATCCTGGAGATTCGTGGAAAGTTGATGCATTCCTGGTCAAGTTTGGACACCCATTTGAAGGGATTCCTTTAGAGATAGAAACGGCGAAATCAGTTAAAAAGAAGCACATGTACTCCAGATGCGGAAAGGGTCTCCACGTTCCTTTTAATCAACCACCAACTGCAGTTCATTTTACTGATGTAGCAAAAAGTAATCAAAATGGCATAGCTGTGTTTGAATTCGTCGGCTACGATCCTGACAATCCCAGGGAAATTATAGACGGACAAATATACTTATATGAGGTCAGCGTTCACGGGCAAGATACACTCACTTCTAATCTTCCTATTGTGATATTTCTGTATAACAGCTTTGAAGTTTCACCAGGTGGGCCGACTTGGCATCGAGATATTTACCCGATATTTAAAATGTACTCCAACATGTTCCCCAGCATGAACAATATCATTAACATGGCTTCCTATGAGGATGTCTGTCGCAAGATTTGGATGTTGAAGATGACAATGACATTGTCTATGAATGACCCGGAATTCATGCCGGTCACAAGAGACCTGTCGAGGAGGAAGCAACGAGCTATTATGCAATGGCTCGACGACCCTAAACTTGGTGACATTCCAAAGCCTAGCTTAGAAGATCTTAAACGCGATCTACAGACAGCACTTGAACTTGAGCTGTCGACTATTCCCCCATATCTAACGGCATGGCTGTCAATCAAGAAAGGATATAACAAAGCAATATCCAATATCATTCGCAGCATTGCAACCGAGGAAATGCTTCATATGGCAATGGTAGCAAATATTTTGCGAAGTATATGTGGAACTCCGATTCTAAACGAGAAGAAGCATGTACCAACGTACCCTGCCAGACTCCCTGGTGGAGT